>NW_028247687.1:0-166224 GCF_964263255.1 Lissotriton vulgaris | reverse complement strand
AAGATCAACAACTGGTCTCCACTGAATTTAATATGTCAGTGCGATAATACTGCATTCCAATCCAACTTGCATTTAATGTTCTTTTGCCCCTTCTATACTACCCCCAGAAAACTTTATTTAAAACCTCTGCTAAAGCGTTGGGGTGTAAGAAATTGCAGATCTGCTTTTTTAAGATTGTTGAAATTAGAAGATGAGTATGTGATTTTTGCGGTATCCTGTTTTTTAAGATCTGCCATGTCGTTGCGGAAAACCATGTTGTAAAACAATACCGCTTGGGTCGCCCTATTGTGTTGATCAGCACTAATTTCAATTTATTCTGTACTGCATTTTGAATGTCTTTTTTAAGATTGAGTATTACATTTATCGTTTTTAATTGCTAAATTTTATATTCAAACATATCATTTGTGATGTTTTTATATGTATGTATTGTGCTTTTATGATTTCGAAGAAAATCGAATAAAGCTTATATTTACTTACTTTGAACAAACGCCCTAGCTGTTGCCAGACCAGCGCTACAGGAGTAGCAATCGTCAAACATCACTCACCGCTGCCAAGAGGGAGGAGGAAGCCAACGCGAGGCCGCAGAGGAGGTGAGAGGCGCGGCCCCGGGACTGCGAGGAACAGCGCTAATTCCACCAGCTGTTTCCTCTTCCCGCGTGAGCCGCGCCCCCTCCCAGTGCCCGCCCCCATCAGCCTATAACCTCTCGCGGCCCCCGCTTCGCGGGAGCCGCTCGCATTGAGGTTTCTGTTGAACAAACGCCCTAGCTGTTGCCAGACCAGCGCTACAGGAGTAGCAATCGTCAAACATCACTCACCGCTGCCAAGAGGGAGGAGGAAGCCAACGCGAGGCCGCAGAGGAGGTGAGAGGCGCGGCCCCGGGACTGCGAGGAACAGCGCTAATTCCACCAGCTGTTTCCTCTTCCCGCGTGAGCCGCGCCCCCTCCCAGTGCCCGCCCCCATCAGCCTATAACCTCTCGCGGCCCCCGCTTCGCGGGAGCCGCTCGCATTGAGGTTTCTGTTGAACAAACGCCCTAGCTGTTGCCAGACCAGCGCTACAGGAGTAGCAATCGTCAAACATCACTCACCGCTGCCAAGAGGGAGGAGGAAGCCAACGCGAGGCCGCAGAGGAGGTGAGAGGCGCGGCCCCGGGACTGCGAGGAACAGCGCTAATTCCACCAGCTGTTTCCTCTTCCCGCGTGAGCCGCGCCCCCTCCCAGTGCCCGCCCCCATCAGCCTATAACCTCTCGCGGCCCCCGCTTCGCGGGAGCCGCTCGCATTGAGGTTTCTGTTGAACAAACGCCCTAGCTGTTGCCAGACCAGCGCTACAGGAGTAGCAATCGTCAAAACATCACTCACCGCTGCCAAGAGGGAGGAGGAAGCCAACGCGAGGCCGCAGAGGAGGTGAGAGGCGCGGCCCCGGGACTGCGAGGAACAGCGCTAATTCCACCAGCTGTTTCCTCTTCCCGCGTGAGCCGCGCCCCCTCCCAGTGCCCGCCCCCATCAGCCTATAACCTCTCGCGGCCCCCGCTTCGCGGGTGCCGCTCGCATTGAGGTTTCTGTTGAACAAACGCCCTAGCTGTTGCCAGACCAGCGCTACAGGAGTAGCAATCGTCAAACATCACTCACCGGCTGCCAAGAGGGAGGAGGAAGCCAACGCGAGGCCGCAGAGGAGGTGAGAGGCGCGGCCCCGGGACTGCGAGGAACAGCGCTAATTCCACCAGCTGTTTCCTCTTCCCGCGTGAGCCGCGCCCCCTTTCTACGCTCAGCTACTTAAGCAAGCCCCTCAACGCGCAACGCGGGACGCGCGCGGGCCGAAGCACGGGGCGAAGCCCGGGCCAAGGGCGGGCCCGTTGTTGCCCGTTAGTGACCGGCAGAGACCGGACCGGGCCACGCCCCTTTCAAACTTTTTTCGCAGCAAAAAAGCATCAGTATGCCACCGAAAACCAGGAGTTCTACAAAGACCAAATCCAAGCACGCACAAGAGGTTGCTCAAATCACGGGTCCCATTGATCTTTTCATAACACGGACTCATGAGGTAATAACAAGAGCATCGCCCTGATGGAGAAAAGAGTGTCATTAGACCTCATGAGCGCAAATGCAAAACGTTCCTCCTTAGGCGCTATAGCAAACGCCACCTCTCCAATATATCTTAATTCACAAAACTGTTCCCTTCCCATGACTTTGTCAGCTCCTGACATAAACACCGTGCCATCAACAGTGGATCTGTCCGTCACGCAATCCGAGTCAGACCCTCGGAATACACTGACGACCTGGAAGCAACTCCAGATCTGGCGATCTGCCAAACCCAGGGGGAAATAAATGAAAATACGAACCCCTACCCCCAAGAAGAAAGGGAAGGAGCTATCCCAAAACAAAGCAATATAATTCCATCCAGTATTACTGTTACCACCGCCCCCTGTCCAGATCATGTTCCAACTAATGTACATTCCACAACCCAATTAAATGAACTGCCTCCCCCCAAAACAAATCCACCACTCTTGACAACACCATTTGAGGTCCCTGAAAACACCTGCAAAACATGCAAAGTCACGGCGCAAGTTCTGACGACAATAAAAGACCTCCTTTTCCAGCATCTAAAACCCATTCAACTAAGTATTAGAAATGTAGAAGCTCAGCTGAACATAATTACTGCAACACTCCTCGACACTAACACGCGCATAGAAGTAAAGGGCAAGCGCAATCCACCGCAGCAACCCAAAATACAAACTCAAGCACAATCACGCAAAACAGCAAACTGCCCAAATCCAATCAATATACCCCAAACAAGTCACCACCAAAAACCCGTTAATCAAAATCCGCCACCCCAAATGCCCAAACCTCAACGGAGTAATACCCCGGTTTCACCAAGTCATCAATCGAAAAACACAGACTCAGCCGTCTTAGATACCCCAGGAATAGAGGCTAACAATGATAATACAAACAAGGTCCGTTCTGGTAAAGAACCAGCTCCCCTCCCACAAAAACCAGCAGTCTCCCAGCTGTCCCCAGGGAACATCACAAAAAAACCTCCAGCAAAAAGGCGCCCAGCCCATCTGCCCCCAGGAGCTACCCCTTATACTATAGTTCTCACAGGTGTACCTGAGATAACTGATGACACTCCTGAAACTGCATGGTCATTAAAGAACAAGGTCATGCAGTGGCTAAGTATCAACAGGCCCCTAGAGTCCCACATTTCGGGAGGAATTTCCACTGCCCGTAGGGTAACCTGGGTAGGAAAAACCACGAAAACAATCCGCGGAGACTGCATCATAGTAACATGCAGAGATCCCTCCGCAGTGGATCATATTTGCTCTTGGCCATCTCTTGAAAAAAAGGGAGGGATTGACGCCCGTCACCTCTCGTTTTTCTACCCCCCAGCGAGGCAGCACCGTAACACCCCGCCATGGTCCTGGCATCAAACTCCCAGGGAACCATGGAATCAAGAGCCATGGGACCACCTGGAGTATACCCACGAACATGGCGGTAGAAACGGGCCGAGAGAATGGCCGAGGCAATACTGGCAAGAAAGACCCTACCAAGCCTATGAAGGCTGGCAGGGCTTCCCGACCCAAAATCGTTTCAATTGTCTAGAGATGGTCGATTGACCACTTAGGGAGGGACCCAGCTACGTCAAACCCCACTTCCCAACTCCAGTAGCAAACTCAGTACAATACTCAATACCTCCAGATCCCCCTTCTGAATATAATAACAATTCATTGCAGAAAACACTAACCACTAGCAGGAAAGTTCTGATAAAAGCCGCTCAAACAAACTCTCCATCAAACGGCGCAAACATTTCTGGCTCGTGCCATCAGCCACTAGTAGCTTCTAGGGCCTCAGCTGAACTCCACCAGGCTATTCCACGAGAACCACTAGAATCTATGCCTGCAAATACTTTGCCAACTACATCGAGCACTCTAACGGCAACTGCGAAATTGGGTGTATCAATCGCATACTGGAATATCGCAGGTTTGACCTCAAAAATAACATCACCTCTATGGCTTGACACAGCAAAACAACACCATATACTGTGTCTGCAAGAAACCTGGTGCACAACCCCACTGCATCTTGTAGGTTATAAAACCATCTTCACCCAGGCTGTATCTGGAAACATGGGCAGACCAAAAGGAGGTCTTGCAATCCACATCGCTAACACCCTCCCACTTAAAGTGAAATTGCTAAAGGAGTCATCCACCTTCCAAATTATCAAAATTACCCAGGACACGCAGACTGCAGCACCTGCAGATAGCAAACTCATACTCATAAATTACTACAATAACTTGCCCTCTTTGGAATGCTGGTCTAGTTTAGTCGAGATAGTCGCATTCCTAATCTCCTTACAACATGATAACAAAACTACTCCTACTTATTATATCTGGGGCGGTGACTTTAACTCTTCTATGTGCCCGAACCACAAAAACGGCAATTGCGGTCTCCAGAACGAACTTGGCAATCCCATTCCTCACTTTGTACACTCGTTATGCGGAAACAAACTCAACGAAATCCTCTTCTCTCTAGATTTGGACTTTGTAAATGAACTAGTTGACCCGCACTGTGATTATTTGCCCACCTTTCACGGGCGAGGCTGTGCCACAACTATTGATTATATAATAGCATCTAACTCACTAAAAGGTCAACTAACAAACTACGAAATTGGGACTAATCCAATAAGTGATCATTACCCGCTGAGCGTGACAATTACCATGATGCAAGTAGGAGTACATTCCGTAAAACCTAGCTCTCTTGAACAACACCTAGTGTCCATGAAGAAACTGAATGGGTACACGATCAAATGGGCAAAAATCGACCCTGCAGAGATGACACAGAGGATCTGCGAAAAAACCCAACACTGGATATCCAAATGCATGTCACCAGAAGAGCCGCCAGAAATGGTTGTCAGTTGCTTTCAAAAGATCCAAGAAACAATAAGGGACGAATTATTTGTCAACTTAAAAAACAAGACAAAGCTCCCGACCACGAGGTGGTTTGATTCCACCTGTCGAAAGGCACTCACAGCCCTAAAAGAAGCCTTGCATAAGCCCACGAGAGACGTGGTTGAAATCTCTCAATTGAGGAAAAATTATAACTCTGCTCGGAAAGACCGGAAAAACCAGATCAAACGAGACCTTTGGCTGCGCTTACACGACAGTGCCCAAAGGAAAGACAGTATTACATTCTGGGAAGTCGTGAGATCCCCATTCATGGCCAACAGTACCGATCATGACCATCTTGACGTGGCAATAACTGAGGCCGATTGGGTCCTCCACTTTTCCAAAATCTTCGGTAATTCTCACGATGCATCACCAAGCATACCAATCAATGACTTCCACGCGGAGCAAAATGATACTTACCCGATCAATATTCGTTTTTCCCTCAACGAAATTATAAAAGCAATCAAGGCCTCAAAAACCGGAAAGGCCCCAGGACCCGACGGGGTCCCAATGGACTTGTTCCTCTACGATGTGGACTTCTGGTCGAAAATAATCCTACGGGTCATGTCAGCAGCAGCCTCAATTGGCCTTTTTCAATCTTGGTCCACCTCAATTTTATTGCCAATTTTCAAAAAAGGCGATCGAAATGATCCCGCATGCTACCGACCAATTTCCCTTCTGGACTCCATGGGTAAGATTGCAGGTCGACTACTCCTGGACCGATTGCAATCTTGGGCCCGGGAGAACAACATCATTACCGACCTGCAATATGGCTTCCAGAAGGGGCTTGGAACCGTGGAGCAGGCCCTCAACCTTGTCCTCTTGGCTGAAAAATATGCCCGCGCCAAAGGAGGAAATATTTTCCTTGTTTATGTCGACCTAAGCGCGGCATTTGACTGTGTCCAGCATGCGAAGCTTTGGCAATTATTATCAGATCTTGGCGTGGACCCTGCCATACTAACTTTCCTAAGAGAACTTTATTCTATGGCGGAGGGTCGAGTTCGATTTGGCACCAGTGGAGAACTGTCGCGACCCTTTCAAATTAGGAAGGGAGTAAGACAGGGATGTGTACTGGCCCCTTTCCTGTTCAACCTATACACAAACGGGCTCGAGCAGGCAATGTTGAAAGGGTGCCAGGACCTCCCACAGATAAATCGTCGGCCGATACCCACCCTCCTATACGCCGACGATTCAGTAATCTTAGCGCGTACCCTAAATCAACTCCAGTCACAACTCGACAAATATATTTCATTCATGGACTCACTTGATCTTAAAATCAACATCAAAAAGACATTCACAATGTCAATTGGCCCAAGGACAAAAACGACTAAGCCCATAATGGTCAAAAATAACAAACTTGAAAAAACCTCGATATATCCATACCTGGGCATCCTAGTGGATGATGTAATGAACTGGCAAAAGGCAATTGAAGCCAGAAACCTTCATTTTCGTCGAGCATCTTCTGCACTAACCTCCTTTTCGAGGAAAATGGGGAAACCGGCACCTTCCGAACTTTTAACTATATATTACGCAAAATGCCACAGTGTGGCTACGTATGGAGCTGGAATTTGGGGCTATGGTCGCATCGACCAGCTCCAAGTCACTGAAAATGCCTTCATAAAATATATTTTAGCCCTCCCACGAAGCTCCCCGATATTTGCCTCACATCGGGAGCTTGGCATGGACTACATCGTCGACACCATACGGTGCCAGCCAATTTTACTGTGGCACCGGATATGGTGCAATCCTGAATGCCATTTAACCCGCTCCCTCATTACTGACTGTCTAGGTCTGACAAACTGGCGGAAAATCCCGTGGCTAAATTACGTATGTAATTTCTTTAAAGACATGGAGTGCGAACAGTACTTCGACGAGCCACCTTCAGTCGAAGATATCTCCAGGAAAAAATTAAAGCAAAAGTGCTTGGGCCATCTGAGAGACCTCCGCAATCAGACAGAGATCATCAAATCGCAAAACGAGAAAATATGTGCTCAACAGCAAGGAAAAACCATACAGCCCTATCTGACTTATTTTTTATCCAACTATGAGAAGTACCTTCTCACAAGACTACGCTTTGATGTATTTTTTCGGCTGGTGTCATTTCCGGAGACGCAAAATTGGTCCCTTAATATGACGAGGTGTCCCTGTGACGGAGTCTCGACACAAAATACGATTCACGTCGTTCTCTTTTGCAAATATTATAAATCACTAAGAAAGACATGGATCATCCCGATCCTTCGTTCCAGTGGACTAAGGCAGTCTTACCCAGCACTAATCTACTTACAATCCTTAAAAACGCCACATGAAGCCAAATGTATAGCGACCTTTCTTAAATCAGTTATAATTACACGTAATACTCTCAGCTAAATTGATAAAACTATAACTATAAGAATGTTTTCACTGTTTTAATAATGTTCCTTTTTCTTTCCCCCACCTAAAATGACTTAAATCCTCGTATGACTCTGTATTTTCTGTATTTTTTAATTTTTTAAAACAAACTGTACTTTTTATGGTTATTGAATTTTATAACCGAATAAAAGTTGTTGAAACAATGAAACAAACTCCTCAAATTATCCTTCTGGCAACATAGTAGAAGGCTGGGAAAAATTTACAACGGAGTTTGCAAACAACTATTCAACAACTGTACGGCATTTTCCACCACGAGCTCCCGCTGGCACAAGGAAGATCTCGGGCACTCAGAAAACGGCCATGAGTTCCCATAAAAAAGCGATGAAGAAATCTTTAAGACTGCTGAAGAAAAGCCCGGGGGACGGAATTCTCCTAGCACAACTTCACAATCACTGTGCGGATCTTAAAAAGTTGAAATGGGCAATCAAAAGAACTAATGAAGAAGAATTTTGGGCAAAACTTCACCACGCTTCCAAGGACAGCAACAGCGCCCAATTCTGGTCAATTATAAATAAACTGTTAAATCCGAAAAATATTGGAATAACATCTTACATAACAAAATCGTCTTGGGAATCATTTCTCGAAGAACATTTCAAGCATCAGGACGGCAAAACAGGCGAGCCCCATAATCTTCTGGAGAGCCGATATCCTCTAACACGCTCACCAAGTGAAGACGAAACTATGGTACCCTCTGCGGCCCAAATCAGGAAACTAATTTCCAAAGGTAGGAAAGATGGCGCAGCTGGACCTAACGGTATTCCCCCGGCACTTTTCAAACGCGAACCGGAATACTGGGCCGATATGTTGATCCCCCTCTACTCATCCGTCAACAACTCTGGGCGCCTCCCTGCCTCATGGAGGGCTCAACCATCTCACCAATTTACAAGGCAGGGGACAGACTCCTTCCAAAAAACTATCGCCTGATTGCACTCCTTGATATTGAGGCCAAATACTTCGCCGGCCTCCTATTGACTCAGTTGCGAGAATGGGCTACAAACCAAAGCTTAATACCATCTACCCAAACGGGTTTTTGCAAAGACATGGGAACAACAACTAACCTGGTGGCCATCTCGTTACTCATCAATAAGGCTGGGGCGACCAAGCGCGCTCTCCACCTCTGCTTTGTGGACTTCAAGGCGGCCTTTGACAATGTCAACCGGGAAATTCTCTAGCAAAATCTGGCCGCCTGGGGGATTCCCTCGCCTTTATTAAGCCTCTTGATTGAATGGCACACAAACACGTGGGTTCAGGTAAAGCTTGTGAACTGCTCGCACCTCTCTAGGTGTATTCCAACCACAAAGGGCCTAAAACAGGGGTGCGTGCTAGCTCCAACTCTTTTTAATCTATTCACAGCTGACCTGCCACCCGCCCTAGAGGCTTGTAACTCCCACGCCCCCCGGTTAGGGGGCAAAGGGTTGCCCAGCATTTCCTATGCAGATGACGTGGTCCTGGTCAGCCACACGAAAGTTGGCCTACAAAACCTTATTAACACGCTTTATGGTTACGCCACTGAAACCTCCTAGAAGTGAACATCAGTAAGACAAAAGTTATGTCCATAACAGGGAACAAAAAGTCGCACACCTGGTCGCTTGGCACAAAAGAAATGTCAAATTGTTCCGAATACAAATACCTGGGGATCCTAGTCAACAAAGGTGGCCACTATCTAAACCAACTAGCTGCCATCAAGAGGAAAGGCATGTTAATAGCCACAACACTGAAACAGCTAAAGCCCAACTTGAGATGCGAAACTCTATTGCTACTACTTCGAGTAGCTAAAATCAAAATAGAGTCTTCAATTACGTATGGCAGTGAGGCTTTAAGAGGAACTGACGCAAAACTTCTGGATACAACCATTTCCAAGGCCTATAGACTTCTCTTTAACCTGCCATCGTATACTTCGCAAGCCCAGATTCGGTTGGAATTTGGGCTGACGAGCCAAATTCTTGCACGAAGAGGGTCTTACATCAAATGCTGGCAAAAATTAAAGAACTCTCCAGAAAATACCCTGAATCAACAGCTCTGGCAAGACATTAACAGCTCATCCAGAATGTCGGAAAAAAAATACTTAGAGGAGTCCTTGACCGTAACAGGACTGAAGGAGTTATGGGAGTCTCCTCTATCACATGCGCAATTCAAGCTCACAGTGAACAAGAGCTTAAAGAGGCACTCGCATGTGGAGGATAAAGCCACGTTTTCTCACAGACACCATGCCTGGATGACCCTGTGTACTTATAAAACACCGGGGCTCCAAGCATATTTTGGTCTGGGGTATGGCTGGAAAACTAAGGAAGCCTTTTTAAAACACAGGCTAGGGATCCTACCCGCCATTCCTCACTTACCACCGTGGCTGAGACAGAACTATGGGACTAAATGCCGGCTTTGCGGAACGGGGACTGAAGACCTAGAACATCTACTATGCACATGCTCGAGGCTGAACAAGGAAAGGGCAGCTCTGTTGAAAACAGCCTTTAACGAACTAGGAGTCCGCTCACGCAGACAAGCCGTCCTCGCCTGCTTCGACCCTGGTTTCTCGCCACTGACTGGGAAGCTGGTGAAATTTTTGAAACTAGCGGAACGGAAACAAACAACTCAGGCAGTTGGCTAAGAGGAAATCTTGGGCCAGGGTCATGTTGCCACGAACAATATATCCTACCTGCACTTTTTACTGTCTTTTATCTTTGCCTTTTTATTCAAAACTCTTGTTTTTAAAGGTCTCCTTTAATTTCTCACGTGAGACTTGTTTTTTAATGTATTCTTCTTTTTGTAATGGTTTTTATTAACCTAAAAACAATAAATTACTTACTTACCAAAATTACTTACTCTCCACCCTCCCAACACCCCTCTCCCCCCACTGCGGAGCCTTCGCACTTGTAATCTTACTATTTAAACAAAGTTTGTGAATTCCAAAACAAACGTTACACCAAAGTGTAAGTTCACCTTTGTGAATCAGACCCAGTGTGTCGAGGAGTGGAATTGTGTGGCATTGTAAGGAATGGAGTAGAGTGAACTGGAATTGTGTGACATTGTGGGGAGCTAGGTAGAATGGAGTGGAATTTGGCGATGTGGAGTGAAGTCAAGTGGAATTGTATGGCATTGTATGGAGGGGAGTAGAAATGTGTGGCATTGTGTGGAGTGGAATAATGTGTGGTGTGGAGTGGAAATGTGTGTGGTGTGGAGTGGAAATATTTAGCTTTGGCATGGAGTGAAGTAGAGGGGAATTGTTTGGAGGGGAGAAGAATTGTGTGGAGTGGAGTAAAGTTGTGAGGTGTGGAGTGTGAAGTGTAGTGGAAATGTGTGGTCTTCTGTTGAGTGGAGTGGAAATTGTTAGCATTTTATGGCATGGAGTGGAGGTCATCACGTGAATGGTGCAGCAGGTGCGGTAGCACCAGAACCAACATCTCTAAGCACCCCACGGAACACTAAATATTACTATATTTTACTATTCAACAGGCAGTCACAAGTGCACTTACCTTGCAGATTATAGGATTATGATGTGAATGGTGCAGCAGATGCAGTGGCACCGGGCCCAAAAGTTGTCATAACTCCACTAAACATCAAATATTGCCATATTTTACTACTAAAAAAGCAGTCACAAGTGCAGGTATCATGCAGGCAACAGGGTCATTATTTCGGTGGTGCAGCAGGTGCAGTGGCGCCGAACCTAAAATTGATCAGAACACCTCTAAACACCAAATATTGCTATATTTTACAACTAAACAGGCAGTCACAAATTCTGTTATCTTCCAAGCGCTAGAGTCATGATTTCATTAGTGCACTGGACCAAAACCTCCAGGCACCCCCTTAAAACCGATTATTGCAACATTTCTCAACTAAACCGGCAGTCACAGGTGCAGTTATCTTTCAGGCACTAGAGTCATAAGTTGAATGATGCAGCAGGTGCAGTGGCACCGGGCCCAAAAGTTCTCAGAACTCCTCTAAACACCTAATATTGTTATATTTAACAGCTAAACAGGCAGTCACAAAAGTTATTTTTAAGGCACTAGAGGCATAATTTAAATGGCGCGGCAGGTGCAGTGGCACTGGGCCCAAACGTTACCAGAACTCCTCTAAACACTTAATATTGCTATTACATCAATTAATTCTATAATTTTCGTCATTCGTTCCAATTTTTAAAATGTTGCTATTTACTCGCACTGTACCACTAATAACAGGATAATATATTGCCTTTTTGTACATGAACACTGTAGTACATGCAAGTTCTCTTTCTAGTCTTTCTCAGTAATGCCTACGCTCTCTGTTCCATATTCTATGTTCCACTCTGCCTTCTCTTTGTAAGTTCCACTCTCTGGCAGTTGACCGGTTGTTGCTGCTGTGGGTGGTCTGCTCTTATGCTTTCTCCTAACCAGAATAAAGGAATCTGCTGGAATCACCCACCGTGTCTGATACTTATTTACAACAGTATTTTGGCGACGCTTCTTCGAACCCTGTACCTTTCCGCCACCTTCCGACTTCAAACGGCTAAGAGCAGACCGATTCGAGTTGAATCCCTGTCTACGCTTCGAGATTCTGCCTAAGAGGATTGACGGCTTCACTTTCAGCTACACTACGGAACCGGCAAGTCTTTACCTCCTTCTGCCTCTGTTCCGTTTGTTTTCTTCCTCTGCTGTCTCCCGTCTGGCGATCTTCTACTCCTTCAGCGTCTCGGCAGTACTGATGACGCATTGGAATTCTCCGGGGGAGTCAGCGATCCTGCTTGTGACGCTAGTATGTGCTCCTCTTCCTCTGCGTGATTGCTTCAACACGCCGTCTCTCTCAGACGACCAACGCGTTGAACGTCCACGTCATCACTCTGGGAGCCATTTTGGATCTCTATGGTTACGCATTCAACTCCAGCAACGACGATGCGCTCGTCTTGTGCGCATTTATGACAAGTAAAGTTTTTACTTACTTCTGTTTGTAGCGTTTCGCCCTGGAACACATTGCCTTAATTAACTATTTATTCATTTATTCTCCTGACATTTTCAATTTTTCTGTGTACTATTTTCCGCAATCGATTGCATTAACTGCATTCCGTGTTTATCATCACAATCCAAACATGGCTGAACAGTTACCCTTTCAGTCTGGCTCTGTTGTTTTGCCGCCTAGTTTCCTTTCTTCGCCTGGCCAACCCAGCATATCATGGGAAGACTGGTTTCCCATGTTTGAGAACTATCTTGATGCTCTGGATGCTCAAGAATTTTCTGCAAAACGCAAGAAAGCTCTTCTTTTGGGTTGCCTGGGTAAGGAAGGACAACGTGTCTTCAGGTTCTTGCCGCAAGTTCTTTTACCTGGCGCACAGGCCCCGTTGGATGAGTATAAGGAGGCTGTGTCTCGCCTTGAGGTCAGGTATGCCAAGGAGGAAAACCTTGTCATGAACAGGTATAAATTTTACACCAAAAGTCAAAAAACTGGTGAGAGTATAGATGACTTTGTTTCTAGATTGCGCGAAATGTCAGTGAAATGCAAGTTTGGCAATATGACTGATGAGCTGATCAGGGATCAGCTTATCGTACAATGCAATAACAAAAAAATCCAGGAACGTCTTTGGGCAGCGAAGAATCCCAATCTGCAAACAGCAATTGACTTGGCGAAGGTTGTTGAACAGTCCCAAGGGTGTATGAAAGAGTTAGAAAAAAGGGCAACTTCAAGTGACGTCGGTGAGGTGTCTTGTCATTCGTATATGTCCTCAAGTCAAGAGGATGATGACCGAGACGAGGTTGCACTTCTTAAACAGAGAAAGTTCTTCAACAAAAAGTCTGTTAGTGTTAAGCCTAATAACACTGTTAAACCTTTTTCTTCTAGGCAATGTCTTAGATGTGGTAGTCTTGCACATGCTTCTGATTCTAAGTTTTGCTTTGCAGCCAAACAGGAATGCATGAAATGTGGTAAATTGGGGCATTATGCTCGTGTTTGCAGAGGTAAAGCACGTCCTTCTGTTTCATATGTTAGTGATATAACAGTAGTTGAAGATGACACTGACAAAATTTTGGTGGTTGGTAATAACAGTGATCTTCAACATGAGGACCACAAACGTAGGAATAGGCCTAAGGCTCTTTTCATTATTAGTGAAAAGGAAGTTTACTTGATGGTGGACACTGGTTCGCGATACACAATTATTCCAAATTCACTTTTTGTTGATTTGTGGGGTATGGGTCCTCTTTTTCCTACGGATATTTCTCCTGGTGGGTATCAGGGGGAACCTCTGAGCATTCTTGGGTATTTTGAGGCTGACATTGTGTTCTCAACCAGACAAATTTTTGGTAAAGTATATGTCTCAGAGTCTGGCCCCGCTATACTTGGGTGGATACACCAATATGATCTTTGCATTGTCGTGAATCCCCGAGCTGATCCACAGGTCATGGTTGTGGAAGACTCTGATCTATTTTCTTTACTCTCTAGATTTAAAAACGTCTTTGGTGAGAGTTTGGGTCGGCTCAAGGGCTATTCACATAAAATTATAATCAAACCCAACTCTGTCCCCGTACAACACAAGGTAAGACGCATTCCTATCATCATTAGGGATGAGGTCAAGGGTCTCCTTGATGACATGTTGAGTTCTGGGGTTATTGAGCCTGTTGAAGCCTCCCCTTGGGTTTCGCCCATTGTCGTCACCAAGAAGTCTGACGGCAAGCTCCGTTTCTGTGTCGACCTCAGGTCTCTCAACCACTGTGTTGTTGCTGACACCTTCCCACTACCTAATATATCTGAATTAGTTACCACTCTTAATGGCGCGAAGTTCTTCTCAAAATTGGACCTCAGGAGTGCATACCATCAAATTGACCTTCACAAAGACTCCAAGTCCCTGACAGCCTTCATCACTCCCTGGGGTACCTTCCAATTTACTCGTCTGCCATTTGGTCTCAAGTCAGCAGCCAGCGTTTTTCAGCGCATGGTCTCAGGTATCTTCGAAGGTGTGCCCAAGGTAGTCTACTTTCAAGACGACATCCTCATTTATGGTCTAACTGAATCCCAGCACAATTTCACTCTGAATGTTGTTCTTGAGAAGTTATCTGATGCTGGTCTGACTTTACGGAAGGACAAATGTTTGTTTGGTGTGTGTGAAGTAGACTATCTGGGCTACACCATCACTTCCTCTGGTATTAAACCCAAAAGAAACCTATGTGAAGCTATTCGCTCTGCACCCTCACCCTCTGACAAAGACCAGCTTCGTTCCTTCATGGGATTGATAGAGTATTACTCTAAGTTCGTACAAAATTTTTCTGACAAGACTGTGTCTATTAGATCTTTGCTTAAACGGGGTGTAAGTTTCATTTGGGGGTCTGAGCAAGAGAAATGTTTTGTGAACATCAAAAATGAAATTTGCAATGCTAAAATGTTATCTCCCTTTGATGTACGCAACAGATCTATCGTCACTGTTGATGCTAGTGCACATGGTCTGGGGGCTATGTTGTCTCAATTGTGTGGGGGATCAGCAGTCACCATCGCCTTTGCCTCCAGGACCCTCACTGATACGGAAAAGAACTATTCCGTTATCGAAAGGGAGGCATTGGCGGCCTCTTGGGCGGTTGAATATTTTCGTACTTACTTGTGGGGCATGAAGTTCACTCTGCGATCCGACCATAAGCCCCTGATCAAAGTTCTTTCACCTGGTGGGGCAGGTAAGGGTTCTGCCCGCCTTATGAAGCTAGCGGCCAGACTACAAGAGTTTCAGTATTCGGTAGAATACATCCCAGGTTGGAGGAATGTCCAAGCCGATTGTCTCTCGAGACTATCTATGGATTGGCGTTCTCCTCACAATTCAGTTGTTTCACTTGACTCAGATGATATAGCTGTGGCCTCGGTGGAGGATGCTGTTTTTGTAGGCGAGGGTATTTTCTCTCCCAGTGACTGGTCTAGAGAAATGTCTGCTGATGCCACTCTTCAGGAGGTCATCAAACTTATAAGGTTGGGGCCTAGACGAGAGAGTGCTGTCCCTGTCGCTGTTCGGCCTTACATTAAGGTCCTAGATGACCTTTCTATTGTTGGGGACATTATTTTTAAAGGTGAGAAATTTGTACCCCCCTTTGGGATAAGAACTAAGTTACTGGCTTTGGCACATGAGGGGCACATGGGCCAGACCCTTACCCAAAGGCGTTTAAAAGATCACTTTTGGTGGCCTGGCATTGACTCCCAAGTTGTAGAGTGGGTTGAGAATTGTTCTCTCTGCAGGAAAGGGGAGAAACGATTGAAGACTGGTCCAAAGCTTGTTGATGGTGCACATATCCCATCACCAAATTTGCCCTGGCATACCATTGCCCTTGATTTTATTGGCCCAATGGGTGAGTTAGGGGAGAGTGATAGATTTGCCATTGTTGTCATTGACGTTTTCACCAAGTGGTTGGTTGTTCATTTTACCAATGATATCACTTCTTCCTACTCCATCAGGTTTTTGGGGAATCTCTTTAAGGATGAGGGCCTGCCTTCCGTCTTAATCACTGATAATGGTCCACAACTTACCTCCAAGGACATGGAGATCTTCTTGAAGGAGTGTGGCGTTTCCCATCATCTTACATCCTTATACAACCCTCAGGGCAATGCTGTTTGCGAAAGAGCCAATAAAGTTGTTAAGGGTATCATACAGATGGCATCCAGTGGTGGTCACATTGTCAGGAAAATGGTGAATGAAATGTTATGGGCATATCGCACCACTCCTTTGGCTAGTGGCGATTTGTCTCCATTTCAGTTGATGAGAGGACGTGATCCTGGCTTAAAGTTAGTCCCGTCATGGATGAAGGATGTTGTTACTCTGCAGGCTCAGGGTAATTTTCCAGATGATCTTCAAACTAGTGTTGCTGAGTCTACTCCAAATGTCATTCCTTCTCCTCCTTTCCTTGTGGGAGATTTGGTCAAGATCAAATTGGGCAGGTTACAAAAAGGTTTGTCCAAGTTTAAGGGCCCATTTAAGGTCAAGAAGGTGCTTGACCATTGTGTCATTTTAAATAATGGCGAGTGCTGGAACTTCAGGAGAGTTGCCCTCTACAAGAGAGAAAAGGGTTCTTCCTCTTTGTTTCCTGTGCACTCTGATGCCTCTGCTTCTTCCACTTCTTGTTCTGATGATTCTGTCACTAGTGGATTTTTGTTGGCCAATGAATCTGATGTCTCCTTACCCTCTAATGGTGCGCCTCTTGCTTCTCATGTACAAGATGATGTCATTGTTTCTGGTGGGGGTGATGCACCTGCTCTGTTGCTCGGCCCCACCCCTGTTCCAAGTTCTTCTCTTTCTGCACGTCCTCTTAGGCCTCGGCGGCCTCCCACTTACCTACAGGATTTTGTTCGTTAAGTTTTATTTGGTTTTTTTTTGTTTTTTTTTGTTTTCAAACAACAGAAAGGAAGAAGATGTGTAGTACATGCAAGTTCTCTTTCTAGTCTTTCTCAGTAATGCCTACACTCTCTGTTCCATATTCTATGTTCCACTCTGCCTTCTCTTTGTAAGTTCCACTCTCTGGCAGTTGACCGGTTGTTGCTGCTGTGGGTGGTCTGCTCTTATGCTTTCTCCTAACCAGAATAAAGGAATCTGCTGGAATCACCCACCGTGTCTGATACTTATTTACAACAAACACGTCATACCACTTTAACAAACTTTATGTAACTTATATTGTACAACTACTCAGCCAGCTGCAAATTACAACAAAAAACAGCTTATCACATATATAAAACCTATTGCATTTACCTATGCTTGTTCCAAATGGCATGCTGTTCGGCTGCTGCAGACAAACATTTATTGTCACTTTGATGAAAAAGAAAAACATAAACATAAATTATTCTCAAAGGTCTTTGACAGATTTACCAGTCTTTCTGTGGCCCACATAGGTAGAGGTGTTGAAACTGGAGCATAAATCGAAGTGTGAAAGAATATAATCACAGTAGGAATGCTTAAACTATAATCTTTTCATCCAAAGTGGTCCTTATCTTCCAGGATCTCTGCCCGGCTGCACGAGACACTGTTCTAACCTGCAGAAGTTGAACCCTACAGAAAAGAGGCACCTCCCACCCCTTTGAAATAATGTGAATGGAAACGGTTTTATTTCCTTTGTGAATAGGGCGCTGTTTCCATATTCGTCGATAGTGTTCAATACTTTACAAAGTCTGCAGTGTTCCACGTGCACAGTGGAAATATCTGCATTTTTGTCCAGTCTAGGGCTTGGATAGACCATTCCTTGATAAAGGCAGAATCTACCTGTTAAATCCTCACTATTGAATCATGTACATGCTCACTGGCAAACCTGGCCCGTTACCAATATCACTCACGCCCCAAAGTTGGGAGGCCCCGGGGAGTTCACACCTCTCCCAGGGGGCCCTCCCTCTCTCTGCATATGTCAGCCCTGGTCGAGTGCTAAGAGGCCCTGGGGGGTTCACACCTCACATGGGCCTCGCAGCACTTGTGTGGCGCTGCGAGGCCCAGCGAGGCCCAGGGGAGGGGGCCCTCCCGTGGCCTGCAGTGATGGTGACTCAGACAACAAACGAGGAACCCCGGAGCTGCAGAGACAGTGTGGCTGCAGCCCCCCCCATGACCCTCTGTGCAGGGTGTTAATCGTCGCCCCCACCTCCCCACTCAATAGGTCATGCCACATCTGGCCGACAAACAATGCATGGATAGGGGGGGGGGGCACAAGTGGGGCACTCAGCATGGACAGAAACACTTGTGAAGCTGCTGGGGTCTGTGGCCCACTGATGGGGCCCCATGTAGATAAGGTGAACGTCCCCCCCCCCCCCCCCCCCCCACCCCCTAGCTGCTTCACTCAGTGGAGGACGCTAAGGGGGGTCCAGCCTCGCCCCCTCTTTGCGCGCCATAGAACCATCCAAACTGGTTTAGACATTATGGTGCCCCAGAGACCTCGAGGGCTGAAATTGACCAGCAATGCACTCTGCCTTCAGACCCATTTGAAAGAGATAGTGCTTGATGGTTTGGGGGAGCATCAGACCCCAAAGGCAACTGAGACAAATCCAGACGATTTCTGCAACTAAATGGAGAAAGCAGTGTCAGGAGGGACTTGGAGTCAGTCCAGCTGGTGTGGGCAAAGAGTAAACTGAAATAAACCGCTGGGGACCAACACACACCACACCGAGCAGGCAAAGGAAATGTAGGGAAGCTATTGGTGCAGAAAGGAATAGACGAGGTTCCGGGGCAATCTCCCCCCAGCGGTGATGGGGAGGGTGACACACTCCAGGATGGTACCTCTGGGGTGACACATTCCAGGATGGTAACTCTGGGGAGGGTGACACACTCCAGGATGGTTCCTCTGGGGAGGGTGACACACTCCAGAATGGTACCTCTGGGAGGGTGACACACTCCAGGATGGTACCTCTGGGGAGGTTGACACACTCCAAGATGGTACCTCTGGGGCTGGTGACACACTCCAGGATGGTACCTCTGGGGAGGGTGGCACAGTCCAGGATGGTACCTCTGGGGAGGGTGACACACTCCAGGATGGTACTGATAGAGCCTAAAAACTAAAATTCTTTATAAATGATGTCATAATCCACTATCATACTTACACTTACCAATCAATACCAGGCCCATAAACATAGAGAGTGAGGTGAATGGATACTATATGTTTGTTTAAGACATTCATAATAAACTATCTACAATAAACAAGACCAGCTTGTCATTTTAAAAAGTTTATTAAAACATATTTAGAAAAACTTAGGTTTGGAACTTTATTAAGCAAGCATTAGAAAAAGTCATATAAGTTTTATTCAGCATTTAATAAAGTGATAATATTATTCATTAGCAGAAATAAATGAAAAGGAAGAGCATTTCCAAAACCTAACTATCTCACTGACTCTACCCTCATCGCCTGAAAACAAAGTCTTTAAAAGTTACATTTCTTACGTGTAATCATCGGACAGCAGAACACGTCCTTCTGGAATCAGGAGCGTAAGCCAAAAGTTTGCAGCTAACGCCTATTCTTATACTCTAAAATAAGCTGAGCTAACTATTTTTCACATTCCAACAGCTGAATTCTGGCTCTCCATTGGCTGAATCACCTCACGCCACAGTAAACTGTGACATCTTCCACCACGAGACCAGGCTTTACACAAAGTCATTGTTCATGCACAGAATCCTGGCGACAGTTCCATAGTCCGCTACATTTTGTAGCAAAAATGTTCAAGCAATACAAAATCTTGTCACGTCTCTTCCTTTTAGCCTTGAGGCTGACCGTTCTGAGCTTTCGTGGCACATCCAAACCCACTCCACAGAGTTGACTTTAGCAGTTCATTTTTTGAAGCTTTCAAAATAAAAGTTTGTAGGCTTGTCATCTTTTTTTTCAAAATAACTTTCTCCTGTGGCTTAGCATCAGTAGGCCTCTTTTAGAAGGCGTCAATTTTCTGCGCCACTTTTTGCTTGCGACCCTGCGCCACTTTCAGCCTGCGTCACTTTCCAGAAAACTATTATTTAAACAAACACAAAAGAATAATTAATTCAGGTAAAGCAAACCCTTCTGTACCACCCAGCCCTTGCTAATTATTAATTAACCCACTAATAAAAGGCATTTAGCAAAAGCAAACAAATAAAGCAACACATATAATAACTACCATTCTTCATGTAATCCAGCTTTATGTTTCTGAAAGAGTAAAAAGATGATTAAATGATACACAGACAGACAAACACAACATAAGACAAGACTTACATGTAAGCACATAAAAATAAGCACATGCCATGAATGATCAGCTGCATATTAATAGTGACAAAGACAATAGGACAGACATAACAAACAGGACAATATTAATAATGTGTTACAAAAACAGACTTGCAAATGCAACAAGAGCACATTTAATTAGTTTCCCGCGTGTTCATGTGTGGTGCAAGCTTAATCTAGGTTGGTTTAATCAAACAAATCATGCAAACACTTATTAATATATTAATTCAAATTATGAGAGTATGACATCATGAGCTAGAATAAAATATTTTCTAAAGCTCGCTCTATCAGTACCTCTGGGGAGGGTGGCACAGTCCAGGATGGTACCTCTGGGAAGGCTGACGCAGTCCAAGATGGTACCTCTGGGGCTGGTGACACACTCCAGGATGGTACCTCTGGGGAGGGTGACACACTCCAGGATGGTACCTCTGGGGAGGGTGACACACTCCAGGATGGTACCTCTGGGAGGGTGACACACTCCAGGATGGTACCTCTGGGGAGGCTGACACACTCCAAGATGGTACCTCTGGGGCTGGTGACACACTCCAGGATGGTACCTCTGGGGAGGGTGACACACTCCAGGATGGTACCTGTGGGGAGGGTGACACACTCCAGGATGGTACCTCTGGGAGGGTGACACACTCCAGGATGGTACCTCTGGGGAGGGTGACACACTCCAGAATGGTACCTCTGGGGAGACACACTCCAGGATGGTACCTCTGGGGTGACACACTCCAGGATGGTACCCCTGGGAGGTTGACACACTCCAGGATGGTACCTCTGGGGCTGGTGACACACTCCAGGATGGTACCTCTGGGGAGGGTGACACACTCCAGGTTGGTACCACTGGGAGGGTGACACACTCCAGATTGGTACCTCTGGAGAGGGTGACACACTCCAGGATGGTACCTCTGGGGAGGGTGACACACTCCAGGATGGTACCTCTGGTAAGGGTGACACACTCCAGGATGGGACCTCTGGGAGGGTGACACACTCCAGGATGAGACCTCTGGGAGGGTGACACATTCCAGGATGGTACCTCTGGGGAGGGTGGCACACTCCAGGATGGTACCTCTGGGGAGGGTGACACACTCCAGGATGGTACCTCTGGGGCGGGTGACACACTCCAGGATGGTACCTCTGGGAGGGTGACACACTCCAGGATGATACCTCTGGGGAGGGTGACACACTCCAGGATGGTACCTCTGGGGGTGACACACTCCAGGATGGTACCTCTGGGGAGGGTGACACACTCCAGGATGGTACCTATGGGGAGGGTGACATACTCCAGGATGTTACCTCTGGGAGGGTGACACACTCCAGGATGGTACCTCTGGGAGGGTGACACACTCCTACATGGTACCTCTGGGAGGGTGACACAATCCAGGATGGTACCTCTGGGGAGGGTGACACACTCCAGGATGGTACCTCTGGGGGTGACACACTCCAGGATGGTACCTCTGAAGAGGGTGTCACACTCCAGGAAGGTACCTCTGGGGAGAGTGACACACTCCAACATGGTACCTCTAGGAGGGTGACACACTCCAGGAAGGTACCTCTGGTATCTCTACTCTACCCCTATGCTTAACACCAGTAAAAATATCACTGTAACACCATCCACTCCTCTCTATCACCATCTTTCCTTACCTTAGAGCCCTGCATCACAATACCCCCCATTCGCCCACCTCTCCCTGTCCTCCCTTGCCTACTGCATTCCCTTCCTTAACCAGCAAGCCTCCCAACACTTTGTGCTCAGCCCTCCTCTCCCTGGAAAATAAACTTGATTCTCTCATCTCTTTCATTTCCCAGCTTGTAGCGTCCATCTCACTTCTAAGTGCTAAGATATCCCACTTCCCTAGCAACCTCCCGAGTAGTTCCTTGCTTCCACGCCCCAATAAAGCCAACCACAGGCATCGCCAACTTTCTGGCTAGCTACAACACTACTAACGTCAATCCCCCTCCACTGTCCCCTCCTAATAATCCTACTCAATTCTCTATTCAGACAATCTCTTCTGTCAGATCTAATCAGCCTCCCTCCGCTTCCCTGGCACCCTCATACAAGAATCTTATCCCCATCTCCATTAATAGCCCAAACACCCTCATCATCAAAACAGTTGCGTCAGAGCTGCATTGTACTTTGCTCCACAACTGCAGATCCGCAATCAAGTACAAACTGGAAATTTCCGACACTATTACCCACCACAATCTTGACATGCTCTTCCTCACTGAGACCTGGTTTAATGACTCCTCTCATACCTTGTTTGATCTTCTGATACCTACCGACTATATCCTCAGAAACGACAGAACTGACAAAATTGGGGGAGGTGTCGCTGTCATCTTCAGAAACTCCCTTCAAATTAAAGTCCTTCTTACCATCCTCTTCTGTACATTCAAATGCCTGTCCCTAGAACTTCAAGTACATCACAGCTTACCTTTCAGGTTCCATGTCATCTGCCATCCACCCGGTAACTGCTCTCCCTTTTTGGAGGAACTCACAGACTTCATCAGTGACCAAATGTCTCAAAGTGACAGACAGATCTTCCTGGGAGACTTCAATCTAAACTGGGGCTCTTTGAAAGACTCGGCTGCCAACAAGCTTGCCACATTTCTCTCAGCCAATGATCTTTTCCAACACTGCTCGGAAATTACACACTCTTAGGGTGCAATTCGGGACCTTGTTATATCTAAAGCAGACCTGCTCACTATTGCTACCCCTGTCCATGTAGACTGGTCAGACCACTTCCTCATTCCCTTCCGTTTTCACCTATCGCACGTTATAACACTCGGCCAACCCAAAAGAGCAACTACCTGGTAAAGCAACGGTAAAATCATTGATCCTAACACTCTGTGTGACTCTTCCTAGACTCGACTAGACTAGACCCTAACGTGGATGTCCATGATCTCACCTCCCATTGCCTCGCAGTCCTAGCAGTCGAAATCGATAAAGTCGCTTCACTCCAAAGCAAAAGGAAAAGACCCACCCCTCAGCACCTTGGTTCAATAAAGCTCTCTATGATGAAAGGAAAAACCTTAGGATCTTGGAGAAACAGTGGAGACAATCTCCATCCACCACCAATCTCACTCATTTACGTTCAGCAAGATCCAAATACCACAAGCACATCTTTCATTAAAAAGCATCACATTTCAGATCCCTCCTCAACCCAGCCAAAAACAGAGCCCAAAAACTTTTTGACCTCATCAAAAACCAAAACTGCTCTTCCCAAACCATCAAGTCTGAGGATTCTTCAAAGAAAGCAGCAGAATTTGCTATATTCTATGATGATAAGGTAAGATCACAAGTGGATCAGGTCACCCACCCCACCCCCATCGAAGAACGAAAATCCTTAGTCACTTGGCAGAACTTTGCTGGCATCTCGGAAGATAACCTCCTCAAATGCATCCTTGAAACCAAAACCTCCAACCATTCTTCTGACCCCATCCCTAGTGGCATCACCATTGATTTCTACACCAATACTCTCTCTTACTGGACCAGGCTAGTTAACCTCTTCCTCAGTCAAACCTCCCTCACTGCTGCCCTCAAAAAAGGCCAGGTTACCCCTCTTCTGAAAAAATCCTCCACAGATGCGAACGACCTCAACAACTACCGCCCCATCACCAACCTCCCTTTTCTCTCTAAAATCGCAGAAAAATGTGTTGCAAAATGACTTTCCCTACATATTATGGACAATAATCTCCTTGACATGTTCCAGTCTGGCTTCATTCAAAATTTCAGCACTGAAACAGCCCTGCTACGAGTGATTGATGATGCGCTGCATATACTCGATTCTGTGGAATCATGCCTTCTGATTCTTTTTTACCTCTCTGCAGCCTTTGACATTTTTAATCACAATACCCTCCTTAACACTCTTCAACAGAGAATGGGCGTGGAAGGCACAGTGCTTAAATGGTTTGCCACATTCCCCTCGGACAGATCCCAAATGATCAAGATAGCAAACAGTTGTTCGTCTCCATTGGCGGTAGGTCAAGGCATCCCTCAAAGTTCTATCCTTGCACCCACTTTGTTTAATCTCTATCTTGAACCATTAGGAAACGTCCTAAGTAAATCTGGGATCCACCACCATCTCTAATCGGATGACACTCAAATCTACCTCAAGGTGTCTTCCGCACAAAATCTCTCACTACTCAACTCTACTCTCAACTCTATTCACAACTGGATGTTAGTTCACCAACTCATTCTCAATCCCACCAAAACTGAATTCCTCCTACTATACCTCTCTCTCCCCTACTCCGGTTCAATCCTGGATGGATCAGCTGAACTTACTCAACAATAAACCCACCATTGTCAACAGTGCTAAATCCCTAGGTGTCATACTTGACAAAAGACTCAACCTAATCTCCCACATCAACTCCATTGCAGGTTACCAGCTGTGCCTTCTGTGTATAATGTGTTCCCAATCCTCTCTGGTATTGAGTCCACATCTAACGCTATTCAACGGGACATAAAGAATTGTTCCTGTTTTTTTCTTTTAGCATTTAAATTACCTCCCTGTGTGTTAATCTCAACTGCTTCCAGGCAGCACCGTTTGAGATCAGCAATGGTGTGGCCGACTGTTCGCCAGTGTTCTGTTAGTGGCGCACCCTGTTTGTTGTTACGGATCGCTGATCTGTGTTCATTAAGGCGTATCCGTACTTCCCTCGATGTTTCACCTACATAGCTCCATTGACAGGGACACTGTATTAAATAAATCACATTTTTAGTTCTGCAATTCATAAAACTCTTCATCTTAATTTCAATTTTATTGCTTTTAATGCTACTACCTTTGTTGATATTTGCGCAGTTAACACAGCCAGTACAGGGAAACGTGCCTGTTGGTAAAGGTGCGTTGTTTATGCATGGTTGGGTCACGTTCTTATTCTCCCTGTATGTATGCACTAAACAGTTTCTGATAGTGCGGTTCCTTCTGAACGAAAACATTGGTTTCAGCACTTTCTCTTTCTGGTTGTTGGTCACTACATGCCAGTTCCTGTTAACAATGTGTTTTTTTTTATTGGACACTTGGCTGTAGTTAGTAACAAAGATTATTGGTACTTGTTTTTCAATAGAGATTTCTTTTTTATTAAACAAAGTCTCTCTGTTAAAATATTTGGCCCGTTTATATGTGTGTCGTACCAACCATCTGGGATACCCTCTCTCTATGAATTTTTGTTTTAGGACCTGGGCATGCCTATCATAATCTTGCATACTGGTGCAGTTCCTTTTTATCTTCAAACAACTAAGGAGTGACTCAGTGAAAAACGAAAAGCAAAAGCGTGCACCAAAGTATAAGTGTGTTAGACTGTACCGGAGCCCCTACCCGATTAAGGTAACTTCAAAACTGGAAAATTCCAATAGTGACAATCAGTAGGTAGTGACCTTATGTACTAAAATGTTAGCATACATCTGAAAGGGCAAGTCTACCTCTTTATTAAATGGACCCTCACTCACCACTAGTTGGTGACATGCTTCATCATTGGGTCCCCGCTGGGGTGGCCGAATGCCCCCCCAGCGTGCTACAACGCCTGATTTACAGCGGAGCGGGTTGATGGTGAGTGTAACAGTGATGTAACTCAAAATGTGCTATTCAAATGTGAGTGCAGAATTAAATAAAAAAATACAGAGTTGGAACCCAAACAAAATTTTTTTAATGTGGGCCAACCTGTATTAGGATTAAAAACGTGTATGAGCGGACAAAACTAGGTTCTGAATTAGGAGACCTGTGTCCTTAGATAAAATGGTAGGTCAACATGTTTCTGCTGTCAAAAAAAGCGGGATCGCACAGCATTCGTCAGGACCATTAACAATTTGCACTCCGGTGGTATGCCCGCACTAAGGTGCACCCTACCGTGAGGCACTTAATGTGAAAAAGAAAAAATCGCAGTGATATTACTCACGGATATTGCCCCTGCCGGCACACTGTGATTCACAGCAGCCAAAGTTACCTACAAAAAAGGGGAAAAGAAAGACAGACTAACACATAATAACATAAACCAACATGTAATTCATCAATGAATCATGTATTAAGGCAACATGACATTTTCACATCGCATCTGTATCCTATGATCCTATTAATGTGATAGGATAGATTGAATTGGAGGGGTGCCTCATTTCTGTTTAGAAAACAAGTTTGCTCCCCTTAGAAAAGAGGAACAGAAAATATAAATTCTTAACAAACTGTAGATTAACTTAATCAGCGTTTGTAGGGCTTAAGCCTCAGACGGCGGAGAATTGCGTGCCCGCACAAAATATGCACTTAAGCCAAGTTAAAAAATATGTATACACACAGCAGAGACTTTAGAGCAACCATAGGGGCCTCAGGGTGTGGTTACTATGCGACAACGCGCTGGGTCGTTCATGGTTCAGTAGCGCTTTAGTAGTGAACATAAGCATTCACAGATAAAGAGAGAAATATCCTCTTCCTGGGTTAAGACGGCGCGGGTACATTCCACGTGGTGAAAATCTAGCAGAGAGAAGAGGAAGACAAGATGTTACCTCCCCCTCCGTTACCATCGATCTGCCCGAAGGTGAATGTTGTCTCCGGGCGAGATCTATTAGTATCCTGAATGGTTCCGGACCCGTGACTAGCGTGAACGGTCATCGTGAGGAGTGGCGATGCAATCTTAAAGGAGCAGTAACCCCTTTACTTCACTGTCGGGATCGCGGTTCGAATCCCCGTTCTGCCTTGATTGAAAAACAGTAAATTAAAAAGGGGTTATCAAGCAGAACCACAAGAAAGTAGATTGCGGTTCTATAATTGTAAGATATCTTAGGAAACAGTCATTTGTAGTCGTGGCAATAATTGCCAAACTGGGAATTGCACTATGGGGATTGCACTATGAACAAACTGATGGTGGGAATAGTTTATCCTAGTCCAAACAATAAAGGGCTACATATTGTAACAGGATAGAGTTACCTAAACCGCCAGCATTCAGGGTATTAAGTAATGCTTTGAGTGACGTATTGGGCTTGATAACTCATCCTGCATAGTCAGAAAAAACCTTGTCAGGGAAAAGTGCATCAAGATACAGAAATGGCCACCATGTTAAAGGAAAAAAGGGGAGAAAAACAGATGGTGTAGCAATGGCCACATTCATTAGGTAAGGACGACAAAACCCAGATAGACAAACCCAACAATATCAAGGGACTCAACTGGTTAAATCAGCGCCTCATCACTGAACCCCATGGAATGTCGTCATTGAGCCCAGTTTTGTTGGTGGCTAGACGATAAATCCAACGTTGCTCTTTTTCAAACAACTTGGTCTCTGATCCAGCTTCCAGGTGTTCTAGGATCGTCCAACGCATGTCATTCGGGGTATGTTGTTTTTCCACAAAGTGGGCAGTCAACTTAGTTATTGTTTTACAGCAGCGGATGTTGCTGCGATGTTCCCCTATCCTCAGCTTGATGCGTCTAGAGGTCATGCCCACATACTGTAGGTTGCATGTACACGTTATTAAATAAATAACGTTGGCCGTGTTACAATTCGTATGGCAACGTTGGTCCCATCGTTGTCCATTGGACAAGATCAAAGATTTAGTGTGTGTAGTAAGGTGACATATGTTGCAATCCCCACAAGGGAAATGGCCCGTAACAGCTGGTAGGCCCCTAACATTCAACACAATCGCAACCGGTCTAAGGGTTGACAGGTCCCTTGGGCGCGTGTGGACTAGAGAATCTTTCAGACTTGCAGCTCTTTTATAAGAGAAGAGGGGTTTCTCCCACTTGTGTCTGTTGCTGGTTAGTATCCTCCAGTGTTTGGAAATACTTCTGCTAACCGCATTGGACAGCGGGTTATATGTTGTTACACATGTTAAAGGGATCTCATTATCATGAATCCTGGGAGGATCATCCAGAAGTATGTCTCTCTGCTGATTCCTTGCTCGTTTTTGGCTTCTGTTGATTATTCTTTGCGGGTATCCTCTGTTTTGCAACTTGATTGATAGGTCCTCTGCTTGCTGTTTGTAGTCAGAAAGATTACTACAATTACGGCGTATCCGCAGATACTGATCGTAAGGGAGATTCTCCCGCAGAGCCCGAGGGTGGTAACTCGTAAAATGTAACAAGTTATTCTTTGCAGTACCTAATATTGTTATATTTAACAGCTAAACAGGCAGTCACAAAAGTTATTTTTAAGGCACTAGAGGCATAATTTAAATGGCGCGGCAGGTGCAGTGGCACTGGGCCCAAACGTTACCAGAACTCCTCTAAACACTTAATATTGCTATTACATCAATTAATTCTATAATTTTCGTCATTCGTTCCAATTTTTAAAATGTTGCTATTTACTCGCACTGTACCACTAATAACAGGATAATATATTGCCTTTTTGTACATGAACACTGTAGTACATGCAAGTTCTCTTTCTAGTCTTTCTCAGTAATGCCTACGCTCTCTGTTCCATATTCTATGTTCCACTCTGCCTTCTCTTTGTAAGTTCCACTCTCTGGCAGTTGACCGGTTGTTGCTGCTGTGGGTGGTCTGCTCTTATGCTTTCTCCTAACCAGAATAAAGGAATCTGCTGGAATCACCCACCGTGTCTGATACTTATTTACAACAGTATTTTGGCGACGCTTCTTCGAACCCTGCACCTTTCCGCCACCTTCCGACTTCAAACGGCTAAGAGCAGACCGATTCGAGTTGAATCCCTGTCTACGCTTCGAGATTCTGCCTAAGAGGATTGACGGCTTCACTTTCAGCTACACTACGGAACCGGCAAGTCTTTACCTCCTTCTGCCTCTGTTCCGTTTGTTTTCTTCCTCTGCTGTCTCCCGTCTGGCGATCTTCTACTCCTTCAGCGTCTCGGCAGTACTGATGACGCATTGGAATTCTCCGGGGGAGTCAGCGATCCTGCTTGTGACGCTAGTATGTGCTCCTCTTCCTCTGCGTGATTGCTTCAACACGCCGTCTCTCTCAGACGACCAACGCGTTGAACGTCCACGTCATCACGCTGGGAGCCATTTTGGATCTCTATGGTTACGCATTCAACTCCAGCAACGACGATGCGCTCGTCTTGTGCGCATTTATGACAAGTAAAGTTTTTACTTACTTCTGTTTGTAGCGTTTCGCCCTGGAACACATTGCCTTAATTAACTATTTATTCATTTATTCTCCTGACATTTTCAATTTTTCTGTGTACTATTTTCCGCAATCGATTGCATTAACTGCATTCCGTGTTTATCATCACAATCCAAACATGGCTGAACAGTTTCCCTTTCAGTCTGGCTCTGTTGTTTTGCCGCCTAGTTTCCTTTCTTCGCCTGGCCAACCCAGCATATCATGGGAAGACTGGTTTCCCATGTTTGAGAACTATCTTGATGCTCTGGATGCTCAAGAATTTTCTGCAAAACGCAAGAAAGCTCTTCTTTTGTGTTGCCTGGGTAAGGAAGGACAACGTGTCTTCAGGTTCTTGCCGCAAGTTCTTTTACCTGGCGCACAGGCCCCGTTGGATGAGTATAAGGAGGCTGTGTCTCGCCTTGAGGTCAGGTATGCCAAGGAGGAAAACCTTGTCATGAACAGGTATAAATTTTACACCAAAAGTCAAAAAACTGGTGAGAGTATAGATGACTTTGTTTCTAGATTGCGCGAAATGTCAGTGAAATGCAAGTTTGGCAATATGACTGATGAGCTGATCAGGGATCAGCTTATCGTACAATGCAATAACAAAAAAATCCAGGAACGTCTTTGGGCAGCGAAGAATCCCAATCTGCAAACAGCAATTGACTTGGCGAAGGTTGTTGAACAGTCCCAAGGGTGTATGAAAGAGTTAGAAAAAAGGGCAACTTCAAGTGACGTCGGTGAGGTGTCTTGTCATTCGTATATGTCCTCAAGTCAAGAGGATGATGACCGAGACGAGGTTGCACTTCTTAAACAGAGAAAGTTCTTCAACAAAAAGTCTGTTAGTGTTAAGCCTAATAACACTGTTAAAGCTTTTTCTTCTAGGCAATGTCTTAGATGTGGTAGTCTTGCACATGCTTCTGATTCTAAGTTTTGCTTTGCAGCCAAACAGGAATGCATGAAATGTGGTAAATTGGGGCATTATGCTCGTGTTTGCAGAGGTAAAGCACGTCCTTCTGTTTTATATGTTAGTGATATAACAGTAGTTGAAGATGACACTGACAAAATTTTGGTGGTTGGTAATAACAGTGATCTTCAACATGAGGACCACAAACGTAGGAATAGGCCTAAGGCTCTTTTCATTATTAGTGAAAAGGAAGTTTACTTGATGGTGGACACTGGTTCGCGATACACAATTATTCCAAATTCACTTTTTGTTGATTTGTGGGGTATGGGTCCTCTTTTTCCTACGGATATTTCTCCTGGTGGGTATCAGGGGGAACCTCTGAGCATTCTTGGGTATTTTGAGGCTGACATTGTGTTCTCAACCAGACAAATTTTTGGTAAAGTATATGTCTCAGAGTCTGGCCCCGCTATACTTGGGTGGATACACCAATATGATCTTTGCATTGTCGTGAATCCCCGAGCTGATCCACAGGTCATGGTTGTGGAAGACTCTGATCTATTTTCTTTACTCTCTAGATTTAAAAATGTCTTTGGTGAGAGTTTGGGTCGGCTCAAGGGCTATTCACATAAAATTATAATCAAACCCAACTCTGTCCCCGTACAACACAAGGTAAGACGCATTCCTATCATCATTAGGGATGAGGTCAAGGGTCTCCTTGATGACATGTTGAGTTCTGGGGTTATTGAGCCTGTTGAAGCCTCCCCTTGGGTTTCGCCCATTGTCGTCACCAAGAAGTCTGACGGCAAGCTCCGTTTCTGTGTCGACCTCAGGTCTCTCAACCACTGTGTTGTTGCTGACACCTTCCCACTACCTAATATATCTGAATTAGTTACCACTCTTAATGGCGCGAAGTTCTTCTCAAAATTGGAGCTCAGGAGTGCATACCATCAAGTTGACCTTCACAAAGACTCCAAGTCCCTGACAGCCTTCATCACTCCCTGGGGTACCTTCCAATTTACTCGTCTGCCATTTGGTCTCAAGTCAGCAGCCAGCGTTTTTCAGCGCATGGTCTCAGGTATCTTCGAAGGTGTGCCCAAGGTAGTCTACTTTCAAGACGACATCCTCATTTATGGTCTAACTGAATCCCAGCACAATTTCACTCTGAATGTTGTTCTTGAGAAGTTATCTGATGCTGGTCTGACTTTACGGAAGGACAAATGTTTGTTTGGTGTGTGTGAAGTAGACTATCTGGGCTACACCATCACTTCCTCTGGTATTAAACCCAAAAGAAACCTATGTGAAGCTATTCGCTCTGCACCCTCACCCTCTGACAAAGACCAGCTTCGTTCCTTCATGGGATTGATAGAGTATTACTCTAAGTTCGTACAAAATTTTTCTGACAAGACTGTGTCTATTAGATCTTTGCTTAAACGGGGTGTAAGTTTCATTTGGGGGTCTGAGCAAGAGAAATGTTTTGTGAACATCAAAAATGAAATTTGCAATGCTAAAATGTTATCTCCCTTTGATGTACGCAACAGATCTATCGTCACTGTTGATGCTAGTGCACATGGTCTGGGGGCTATGTTGTCTCAATTGTGTGGGGGATCAGCAGTCACCATCGCCTTTGCCTCCAGGACCCTCACTGATACGGAAAAGAACTATTCCGTTATCGAAAGGGAGGCATTGGCGGCCTCTTGGGCGGTTGAATATTTTCGTACTTACTTGTGGGGCATGAAGTTCACTCTGCGATCCGACCATAAGCCCCTGATCAAAGTTCTTTCACCTGGTGGGGCAGGTAAGGGTTCTGCCCGCCTTATGAAGCTAGCGGCCAGACTACAAGAGTTTCAGTATTCGGTAGGATACATCCCAGGTTGGAGGAATGTCCAAGCCGATTGTCTCTCGAGACTATCTATGGATTGGCGTTCTCCTCACAATTCAGTTGTTTCACTTGACTCAGATGATATAGCTGTGGCCTCGGTGGAGGATGCTGTTTTTGTAGGCGAGGGTATTTTCTCTCCCAGTGACTGGTCTAGAGAAATGTCTGCTGATGCCACTCTTCAGGAGGTCATCAAACTTATAAGGTTGGGGCCTAGACGAGAGAGTGCTGTCCCTGTCGCTGTTCGGCCTTACATTAAGGTCCTAGATGACCTTTCTATTGTTGGGGACATTACTTTTTAAAGGTGAGAAATTTGTACCCCCCTTTGGGATAAGAACTAAGTTACTGGCTTTGGCACATGAGGGGCACATGGGCCAGACCCTTACCCAAAGGCGTTTAAAAGATCACTTTTGGTGGCCTGGCGTTGACTCCCAAGTTGTAGAGTGGGTTGAGAATTGTTCTCTCTGCAGGGAAGGGGAGAAACGATTGAAGACTGGTCCAAAGCTTGTTGATGGTGCACATATCCCATCACCAAATTTGCCCTGGCATACCATTGCCCTTGATTTTATTGGCCCAATGGGTGAGTTAGGGGAGAGTGATAGATTTGCCATTGTTGTCATTGACGTTTTCACCAAGTGGTTGGTTGTTCATTTTACCAATGATATCACTTCTTCCTACTCCATCAGGTTTTTGGGGAATCTCTTTAAGGATGAGGGCCTGCCTTCCGTCTTAATCACTGATAATGGTCCACAACTTACCTCCAAGGACATGGAGATCTTCTTGAAGGAGTGTGGCGTTTCCCATCATCTTACATCCTTATACAACCCTCAGGGCAATGCTGTTTGCGAAAGAGCCAATAAAGTTGTTAAGGGTATCATACAGATGGCATCCAGTGGTGGTCACATTGTCAGGAAAATGGTGAATGAAATGTTATGGGCATATCGCACCACTCCTTTGGCTAGTGGCGATTTGTCTCCATTTCAGTTGATGAGAGGACGTGATCCTGGCTTAAAGTTAGTCCCGTCATGGATGAAGGATGTTGTTACTCTGCAGGCTCAGGGTAATTTTCCAGATGATCTTCAAACTAGTGTTGCTGAGTCTACTCCAAATGTCATTCCTTCTCCTCCTTTCCTTGTGGGAGATTTGGTCAAGATCAAATTGGGCAGGTTACAAAAAGGTTTGTCCAAGTTTAAGGGCCCATTTAAGGTCAAGAAGGTGCTTGACCATTGTGTCATTTTAAATAATGGCGAGTGCTGGAACTTCAGGAGAGTTGCCCTCTACAAGAGAGAAAAGGGTTCTTCCTCTTTGTTTCCTGTGCACTCTGATGCCTCTGCTTCTTCCACTTCTTGTTCTGATGATTCTGTCACTAGTGGATTTTTGTTGGCCAATGAATCTGATGTCTCCTTACCCTCTAATGGTGCGCCTCTTGCTTCTCATGTACAAGATGATGTCATTGTTTCTGGTGGGGGTGATGCACCTGCTCTGTTGCTCGGCCCCACCCCTGTTCCAAGTTCTTCTCTTTCTGCATGTCCTCTTAGGCCTCGGCGGCCTCCCACTTACCTACAGGATTTTGTTCGTTAAGTTTTATTTGTTTTTTTTTTGTTTTTTTTTGTTTTCAAACAACAGAAAGGAAGAAGATGTGTAGTACATGCAAGTTCTCTTTCTAGTCTTTCTCAGTAATGCCTACACTCTCTGTTCCATATTCTATGTTCCACTCTGCCTTCTCTTTGTAAGTTCCACTCTCTGGCAGTTGACCGGTTGTTGCTGCTGTGGGTGGTCTGCTCTTATGCTTTCTCCTAACGAGAATAAAGGAATCTGCTGGAATCACCCACCGTGTCTGATACTTATTTACAACAAACACGTCATACCACTTTAACAAACTTTATGTAACTTATATTGTACAACTACTCAGCCAGCTGCAAATTACAACAAAAAACAGCTTATCACATATATAAAACCTATTGCATTTACCTATGCTTGTTCCAAATGGCATGCTGTTCGGCTGCTGCAGACAAACATTTATTGTCACTTTGATGAAAAAGAAAAACATAAACATAAATTATTCTCAAAGGTCTTTGACAGATTTACCAGTCTTTCTGTGGCCCACATAGGTAGAGGTGTTGAAACTGGAGCATAAATCGAAGTGTGAAAGAATATAATCACAGTAGGAATGCTTAAACTATAATCTTTTCATCCAAAGTGGTCCTTATCTTCCAGGATCTCTGCCCGGCTGCACGAGACACTGTTCTAACCTGCAGAAGTTGAACCCTACAGAAAAGAGGCACCTCCCACCCCTTTGAGATAATGTGAATGAAAACGGTTTTATTTCCTTTGTGAATAGGGCGCCGTTTCCATGTTCATCAATAGCGTTCAATACTCATGCAGTCTGCAGTGTTCCACGTGCACCGTGGAAATATCTGCATTGTGTCCAGTCTAGGGCTTGGATAGACCATTCCTTGATGGAGGCAGAATCTACCTGTGAAACCCTCACACTATTGAATCATGTACAAGCTCACTGGCAAACCTGGCCCGTTACCAATATCACTCACGCCCCAAAGTTGGGAGGCCCCGGGGAGTTCACACCTCTCCCAGGGGGCCCTCCCTCTCTCTGCATATGTCAGCCCTGGTCGAGTGCTAAGAGGCCCTGGGGGGTTCACACCTCACATGGGCCTCGCAGCACTTGTGTGGCGCTGCGAGGCCCAGCGAGGCCCAGGGGAGGGGGCCCTCCCGTGGCCTGCAGTGATGGTGACTCAGACAACAAACGAGGAACCCCGGAGCTGCAGAGACAGTGTGGCTGCAGCCCCCCCATGACCCTCTGTGCAGGGTGTTAATCGTCGCCCCCACCTCCCCACTCAATAGGTCATGCCACATCTGGCCGACAAACAATGCATGGATAGGGGGGGGGGGGGCACAAGTGGGGCACTCAGCATGGACAGAAACACTTGTGAAGCTGCTGGGGTCTGTGGCCCACTGATGGGGCCCCATGTAGATAAGGTGAACGTCCCCCCCCCCCCCCCCACCCCCTAGCTGCTTCACTCAGTGGAGGACGCTAAGGGGGGTCCAGCCTCGCCCCCTCTTTGCGCGCCATAGAACCATCCAAACTGGTTTAGACATTATGGTGCCCCAGAGACCTCGAGGGCTGAAATTGACCAGCAATGCACTCTGCCCTCAGAGCCATTTGAAAGAGATAGTGCTTGATGGTTTGGGGGAGCATCAGACCCCAAAGGCAACTGAGACAAATCCAGACGATTTCTGCAACTAAATGGAGAAAGCAGTGTCAGGAGGGACTTGGAGTCAGTCCAGCTGGTGTGGGCAAAGAGTAAACTGAAATAAACCGCTGGGGACCAACACACACCACACCGAGCAGGCAAAGGAAATGTAGGGAAGCTATTGGTGCAGAAAGGAATAGACGAGGTTCCGGGGCAATCTCCCCCCAGCGGTGATGGGGAGGGTGACACACTCCAGGATGGTACCTCTGGGGTGACACATTCCAGGATGGTAACTCTGGGGAGGGTGACACACTCCAGGATGGTTCCTCTGGGGAGGGTGACACACTCCAGAATGGTACCTCTGGGAGGGTGACACACTCCAGGATGGTACCTCTGGGGAGGTTGACACACTCCAAGATGGTACCTCTGGGGCTGGTGACACACTCCAGGATGGTACCTCTGGGGAGGGTGGCACAGTCCAGGATGGTACCTCTGGGGAGGGTGACACACTCCAGGATGGTACTGATAGAGCCTAAAAACTAAAATTCTTTATAAATGATGTCATAATCCACTATCACACTTACACTTACCAATCAATACCAGGCCCATAAACATAGAGAGTGAGGTGAATGGATACTATATGTTTGTTTAAGACATTCATAATAAACTATCTACAATAAACAAGACCAGCTTGTCATTTTAAAAAGTTTATTAAAACATATTTAGAAAAACTTAGGTTTGGAACTTTATTAAGCAAGCATTAGAAAAAGTCATATAAGTTTTATTCAGCATTTAATAAAGAGATAATATTATTCATTAGCAGAAATAAATGAAAAGGAAGAGCATTTCCAAAACCTAACTATCTCACTGACTCTACCCTCATCGCCTGAAAACAAAGTCTTTAAAAGTTACATTTCTTACGTGTAATCATCGGACAGCAGAACACGTCCTTCTGGAATCAGGAGCGTAAGCCAAAAGTTTGCAGCTAACGCCTATTCTTATACTCTAAAATAAGCTGAGCTAACTATTTTTCACATTCCAACAGCTGAATTCTGGCTCTCCATTGGCTGAATCACCTCACGCCACAGTAAACTGTGACATCTTCCACCACGAGACCAGGCTTTACACAAAGTCATTGTTCATGCACAGAATCCTGGCGACAGTTTCATAGTCCGCTACATTTTGTAGCAAAAATGTTCAAGCAATACAAAATCTTGTCACGTCTCTTCCTTTTAGCCTTGAGGCTGACCGTTCTGAGCTTTCGTGGCACATCCAAACCCACTCCACAGAGTTGACTTTAGCAGTTCATTTTTTGAAGCTTTCAAAATAAAAGTTTGTAGGCTTGTCATCTTTTTTTTCAAAATAACTTTCTCCTGTGGCTTAGCATCAGTAGGCCTCTTTTAGAAGGCGTCAATTTTCTGCGCCACTTTTTGCTTGCGACCCTGCGCCACTTTCAGCCTGCGTCACTTTCCAGAAAACTATTATTTAAACAAACACAAAAGAATAATTAATTCAGGTAAAGCAAACCCTTCTGTACCACCCAGCCCTTGCTAATTATTAATTAACCCACTAATAAAAGGCATTTAGCAAAAGCAAACAAATAAAGCAACACATATAATAACTACCATTCTTCATGTAATCCAGCTTTATGTTTCTGAAAGAGTAAAAAGATGATTAAATGATACACAGACAGACAAACACAACATAAGACAAGACTTACATGTAAGCACATAAAAATAAGCACATGCCATGAATGATCAGCTGCATATTAATAGTGACAAAGACAATAGGACAGACATAACAAACAGGACAATATTAATAATGTGTTACAAAAACAGACTTGCAAATGCAACAAGAGCACATTTAATTAGTTTCCCGCGTGTTCATGTGTGGTGCAAGCTTAATCTAGGTTGGTTTAATCAAACAAATCATGCAAACACTTATTAATATATTAATTCAAATTATGAGAGTATGACATCACGAGCTAGAATAAAATATTTTCTAAAGCTCGCTCTATCAGTACCTCTGGGGAGGGTGGCACAGTCCAGGATGGTACCTCTGGGAAGGCTGACACAGTCCAAGATGGTACCTCTGGGGCTGGTGACACACTCCAGGATGGTACCTCTGGGGGTGACACACTCCAGGATGGTACCTCTGGGGAGGGTGACACACTCCAGGATGGTACCTCTGGGGAGGGTGACACACTCCAGGATGGTACCTCTGGGAGGGTGACACACACCAGGATGGTACCTCTGGGGAGGCTGACACACTCCAAGATGGTACCTCTGGGGCTGGTGACACACTCCAGGATGGTACCTCTGGGGAGGGTGACACACTCCAGGATGGTACCTCTGGGGAGGGTGACACACTCCAGGATGGTACCTCTGGGAGGGTGACACACTCCAGGATGGTACCTCTGGGGAGGGTGACACACTCCAGAATGGTACCTCTGGGGAGACACACTCCAGGATGGTACCTCTGGGGTGACACACTCCAGGATGGTACCCCTGGGAGGTTGACACACTCCAGGATGGTACCTCTGGGGCTGGTGACACACTCCAGGATGGTACCTCTGGGGAGGGTGACACACTCCAGGTTGGTACCACTGGGAGGGTGACACACTCCAGATTGGTACCTCTGGAGAGGGTGACACACTCCAGGATGGTACCTCTGGGGAGGGTGACACACTCCAGGATGGTACCTCTGGTAAGGGTGACACACTCCAGGATGGGACCTCTGGGAGGGTGACACACTCCAGGATGAGACCTCTGGGAGGGTGACACATTCCAGGATGGTACCTCTGGGGAGGGTGGCACACTCCAGGATGGTACCTCTGGGGAGGGTGACACACTCCAGGATGGTACCTCTGGGGCGGGTGACACACTCCAGGATGGTACCTCTGGGAGGGTGACACACTCCAGGATGGTACCTCTGGGGAGGGTGACACACTCCAGGATGGTACCTCTGGGGGTGACACACTCCAGGATGGTACCTCTGGGGAGGGTGACACACTCCAGGATGGTACCTATGGGGAGGGTGACATACTCCAGGATGTTACCTCTGGGAGGGTGACACACTCCAGGATGGTACCTCTGGGAGGGTGACACACTCCTACATGGTACCTCTGGGAGGGTGACACAATCCAGGATGGTACCTCTGGGGAGGGTGACACACTCCAGGATGGTACCTCTGGGGGTGACACACTCCAGGATGGTACCTCTGAAGAGGGTGTCACACTCCAGGAAGGTACCTCTGGGGAGAGTGACACACTCCAACATGGTACCTCTAGGAGGGTGACACACTCCAGGAAGGTACCTCTGGTATCTCTACTCTACCCCTATGCTTAACACCAGTAAAAATATCACTGTAACACCATCCACTCCTCTCTATCACCATCTTTCCTTACCTTAGAGCCCTGCATCACAATACCCCCCATTCGCCCACCTCTCCCTGTCCTCCCTTGCCTACTGCATTCCCTTCCTTAACCAGCAAGCCTCCCAACACTTTGTGCTCAGCCCTCCTCTCCCTGGAAAATAAACTTGATTCTCTCATCTCTTTCATTTCCCAGCTTGTAGCGTCCATCTCACTTCTAAGTGCTAAGATATCCCACTTCCCTAGCAACCTCCCGAGTAGTTCCTTGCTTCCACGCCCCAATAAAGCCAACCACAGGCATCGCCAACTTACTGGCTAGCTACAACACTACTAACGTCAATCCCCCTCCACTGTCCCCTCCTAATAATCCTACTCAATTCTCTATTCAGACAATCTCTTCTGTCAGATCTAATCAGCCTCCCTCCGCTTCCCTGGCACCCTCATACAAGAATCTTATCCCCATCTCCATTAATAGCCCAAACACCCTCATCATAAAAACAGTTGCGTCAGAGCTGCATTGTACTTTGCTCCACAACTGCAGATCCGCAATCAAGTACAAACTGGAAATTTGCGACACTATTACCCACCACAATCTTGACATGCTCTTCCTCACTGAGACCTGGTTTAATGACTCCTCTCATACCTTGTTTGATCTTCTGATACCTACCGACTATATCCTCAGAAACGACAGAACTGACAAAATTGGGGGAGGTGTCGCTGTCATCTTCAGAAACTCCCTTCAAATTAAAGTCCTTCTTACCATCCTCTTCTGTACATTCAAATGCCTGTCCCTAGAACTTCAAGTACATCACAGCTTACCTTTCAGGTTCCATGTCATCTGCCATCCACCCGGTAACTGCTCTCCCTTTTTGGAGGAACTCACAGACTTCATCAGTGACCAAATGTCTCAAAGTGACAGACAGATCTTCCTGGGAGACTTCAATCTAAACTGGGGCTCTTTGAAAGACTCGGCTGCCAACAAGCTTGCCACATTTCTCTCAGCCAATGATCTTTTCCAACACTGCTCGGAAATTACACACTCTTAGGGTGCAATTCGGGACCTTGTTATATCTAAAGCAGACCTGCTCACTATTGCTACCCCTGTCCATGTAGACTGGTCAGACCACTTCCTCATTCCCTTCCGTTTTCACCTATCGCACGTTATAACACTCGGCCAACCCAAAAGAGCAACTACCTGGTAAAGCAACGGTAAAATCATTGATCCTAACACTCTGTGTGACTCTTCCTAGACTCGACTAGACTAGACCCTAACGTGGATGTCCATGATCTCACCTCCCATTGCCTCGCAGTCCTAGCAGTCGAAATCGATAAAGTCGCTTCACTCCAAAGCAAAAGGAAAAGACCCACCCCTCAGCACCTTGGTTCAATAAAGCTCTGTATGATGAAAGGAAAAACCTTAGGATCTTGGAGAAACAGTGGAGACAATCTCCATCCACCACCAATCTCACTCATTTACGTTCAGCAAGATCCAAATACCACAAGCACATCTTTCATTAAAAAGCATCACATTTCAGATCCCTCCTCAACCCAGCCAAAAACAGAGCCCAAAAACTTTTTGACCTCATCAAAAACCAAAACTGCTCTTCCCAAACCATCAAGTCTGAGGATTCTTCAAAGAAAGCAGCAGAATTTGCTATATTCTATGATGATAAGGTAAGATCACAAGTGGATCAGGTCACCCACCCCACCCCCATCGAAGAACGAAAATCCTTAGTCACTTGGCAGAACTTTGCTGGCATCTCGGAAGATAACCTCCTCAAATGCATCCTTGAAACCAAAACCTCCAACCATTCTTCTGACCCCATCCCTAGTGGCATCACCATTGATTTCTACACCAATACTCTCTCTTACTGGACCAGGCTAGTTAACCTCTTCCTCAGTCAAACCTCCCTCACTGCTGCCCTCAAAAAAGGCCAGGTTACCCCTCTTCTGAAAAAATCCTCCACAGATGCGAACGACCTCAACAACTACCGCCCCATCACCAACCTCCCTTTTCTCTCTAAAATCGCAGAAAAATGTGTTGCAAAAGGACTTTCCCTACATATTATGGACAATAATCTCCTTGACATGTTCCAGTCTGGCTTCATTCAAAATTTCAGCACTGAAACAGCCCTGCTACGAGTGATTGATGATGCGCTGCATATACTCGATTCTGTGGAATCATGCCTTCTGATTCTTTTTTACCTCTCTGCAGCCATTGACATTTTTAATCACAATACCCTCCTTAACACTCTTCAACAGAGAATGGGCGTGGAAGGCACAGTGCTTAAATGGTTTGCCACATTCCCCTCGGACAGATCCCAAATGATCAAGATAGCAAACAGTTGTTCGTCTCCATTGGCGGTAGGTCAAGGCGTCCCTCAAAGTTCTATCCTTGCACCCACTTTGTTTAATCTCTATCTTGAACCATTAGGAAACCTCCTAAGTAAATCTGGGATCCACCACCATCTCTAATCGGATGACACTCAAATCTACCTCAAGGTGTCTTCCGCACAAAATCTCTCACTACTCAACTCTACTCTCAACTCTATTCACAACTGGATGTTAGTTCACCAACTCATTCTCAATCCCACCAAAACTGAATTCCTCCTACTATACCTCTCTCTCCCCTACTCCGGTTCAATCCTGGATGGATCAGCTGAACTTACTCAACAATAAACCCACCATTGTCAACAGTGCTAAATCCCTAGGTGTCATACTTGACAAAAGACTCAACCTAATCTCCCACATCAACTCCATTGCAGGTTACCAGCTGTGCCTTCTGTGTATAATGTGTTCCCAATCCTCTCTGGTATTGAGTCCACATCTAACGCTATTCAACGGGACATAAAGAATTGTTCCTATTTTTTTCTTTTAGCATTTAAATTACCTCCCTGTGTGTTAATCTCAACTGCTTCCAGGCAGCACCGTTTGAGATCAGCAATGGTGTGGCCGACTGTTCGCCAGTGTTCTGTTAGTGGCGCACCCTGTTTGTTGTTACGGATCGCTGATCTGTGTTCATTAAGGCGTATCCGTACTTCCCTCGATGTTTCACCTACATAGCTCCATTGACAGGGACACTGTATTAAATAAATCACATTTTTAGTTCTGCAATTCATAAAACTCTTCATCTTAATTTCAATTTTATTGCTTTTAATGCTACTACCTTTGTTGATATTTGCGCAGTTAACACAGCCAGTACAGGGAAACGTGCCTGTTGGTAAAGGTGCGTTGTTTATGCATGGTTGGGTCACGTTCTTATTCTCCCTGTATGTATGCACTAAACAGTTTCTGATAGTGCGGTTCCTTCTGAACGAAAACATTGGTTTCAGCACTTTCTCTTTCTGGTTGTTGGTCACTACATGCCAGTTCCTGTTAACAATGTGTTTTTTTTTATTGGACACTTGGCTGTAGTTAGTAACAAAGATTATTGGTACTTGTTTTTCAATAGAGATTTCTTTTTTATTAAACAAAGTCTCTCTGTTAAAATATTTGGCCCGTTTATATGTGTGTCGTACCAACCATCTGGGATACCCTCTCTCTATGAATTTTTGTTTTAGGACCTGGGCATGCCTATCATAATCTTGCATACTGGTGCAGTTCCTTTTTATCTTCAAACAACTAAGGAGTGACTCAGTGAAAAACGAAAAGCAAAAGCGTGCACCAAAGTATAAGTGTGTTAGACTGTACCGGAGCCCCTACCCGATTAAGGTAACTTCAAAACTGGAAAATTCCAATAGTGACAATCAGTAGGTAGTGACCTTATGTACTAAAATGTTAGCATACATCTGAAAGGGCAAGTCTACCTCTTTATTAAATGGACCCTCACTCACCACTAGTTGGTGACATGCTTCATCATTGGGTCCCCGCTGGGGTGGCCGAATGCCCCCCCAGCGTGCTACAACGCCTGATTTACAGCGGAGCGGGTTGATGGTGAGTGTAACAGTGATGTAACTCAAAATGTGCTATTCAAATGTGAGTGCAGAATTAAATAAAAAAATACAGAGTTGGAACCCAAACAAATTTTTTTTAATGTGGGCCAACCTGTATTAGGATTAAAAACGTGTATGAGCGGACAAAACTAGGTTCTGAATTAGGAGACCTGTGTCCTTAGATAAAATGGTAGGTCAACATGTTTCTGCTGTCAAAAAAAGCGGGATCGCACAGCATTCGTCAGGACCATTAACAATTTGCACTCCGGTGGTATGCCCGCACTAAGGTGCACCCTACCGTGAGGCACTTAATGTGAAAAAGAAAAAATCGCAGTGATATTACTCACGGATATTGCCCCTGCCGGCACACTGTGATTCACAGCAGCCAAAGTTACCTACAAAAAAGGGGAAAAGAAAGACAGACTAACACATAATAACATAAACCAACATGTAATTCATCAATGAATCATGTATTAAGGCAACATGACATTTTCACATCGCATCTGTATCCTATGATCCTATTAATGTGATAGGATAGATTGAATTGGAGGGGTGCCTCATTTCTGTTTAGAAAACAAGTTTGCTCCCCTTAGAAAAGAGGAACAGAAAATATAAATTCTTAACAAACTGTAGATTAACTTAATCAGCGTTTGTAGGGCTTAAGCCTCAGACGGCGGAGAATTGCGTGCCCGCACAAAATATGCACTTAAGCCAAGTTAAAAAATATGTATACACACAGCAGAGACTTTAGAGCAACCATAGGGGCCTCAGGGTGTGGTTACTATGCGACAACGCGCTGGGTCGTTCATGGTTCAGTAGCGCTTTAGTAGTGAACATAAGCATTCACAGATAAAGAGAGAAATATCCTCTTCCTGGGTTAAGACGGCGCGGGTACATTCCACGTGGTGAAAATCTAGCAGAGAGAAGAGGAAGACAAGATGTTACCTCCCCCTCCGTTACCATCGATCTGCCCGAAGGTGAATGTTGTCTCCGGGCGAGATCTATTAGTATCCTGAATGGTTCCGGACCCGTGACTAGCGTGAACGGTCATCGTGAGGAGTGGCGATGCAATCTTAAAGGAGCAGTAACCCCTTTACTTCACTGTCGGGATCGCGGTTCGAATCCCCGTTCTGCCTTGATTGAAAAACAGTAAATTAAAAAGGGGTTATCAAGCAGAACCACAAGAAAGTAGATTGCGGTTCTATAATTGTAAGATATCTTAGGAAACAGTCATTTGTAGTCGTGGCAATAATTGCCAAACTGGGAATTGCACTATGGGGATTGCACTATGAACAAACTGATGGTGGGAATAGTTTATCCTAGTCCAAACAATAAAGGGCTACATATTGTAACAGGATAGAGTTACCTAAACCGCCAGCATTCAGGGTATTAAGTAATGCTTTGAGTGACGTATTGGGCTTGATAACTCATCCTGCATAGTCAGAAAAAACCTTGTCAGGGAAAAGTGCATCAAGATACAGAAATGGCCACCATGTTAAAGGAAAAAAGGGGAGAAAAACAGATGGTGTAGCAATGGCCACATTCATTAGGTAAGGACGACAAAACCCAGATAGACAAACCCAACAATATCAAGGGACTCAACTGGTTAAATCAGCGCCTCATCACTGAACCCCATGGAATGTCGTCATTGAGCCCAGTTTTGTTGGTGGCTAGACGATAAATCCAACGTTGCTCTTTTTCAAACAACTTGGTCTCTGATCCAGCTTCCAGGTGTTCTAGGATCGTCCAACGCATGTCATTCGGGGTATGTTGTTTTTCCACAAAGTGGGCAGTCAACTTAGTTATTGTTTTACAGCAGCGGATGTTGCTGCGATGTTCCCTTATCCTCAGCTTGATGCGTCTAGAGGTCATGCCCACATACTGTAGGTTGCATGTACACGTTATTAAATAAATAACGTTGGCCGTGTTACAATTCGTATGGCAACGTTGGTCCCATTGTTGTCCATTGGACAAGATCAAAGATTTAGTGTGGGTAGTAAGGTGACATATGTTGCAATCCCCACAAGGGAAATGGCCCGTAACAGCTGGTAGGCCCCAAGCATTCAACACAATCGCAACCGGTCTAAGGGTTGACAGGTCCCTTGGGCGCGTGTGGACTAGAGAATCTTTCAGACTTGCAGCTCTTTTATAAGAGAAGAGGGGTTTCTCCCACTTGTGTCTGTTGCTGGTTAGTATCCTCCAGTGTTTGGAAATACTTCTGCTAACCGCATTGGACAGCGGGTTATATGTTGTTACACATGTTAAAGGGATCTCATTATCATGAATCCTGGGAGGATCATCCAGAAGTATGTCTCTTTGCTGATTCCTTGCTCGTTTTTGGCTTCTGTTGATTATTCTTTGCGGGTATCCTCTGTTTTGCAACTTGATTGATAGGTCCTCTGCTTGCTGTTTGTAGTCAGAAAGATTACTACAATTACGGCGTATCCACAGATACTGATCGTAAGGGAGATTCTCCCGCAGAGCCCGAGGGTGGTAACTCGTAAAATGTAACAAGTTATTCTTTGCAGTAGGCTTGGAATATGTTTTCGTCACCAGATGGGTGTCCTGTCTCTTGATAGTAACGTCCAAGAATGTGATGGTGTCTGCAGAATAATCGTGTGTAAACTTGAGATGTTGGCTACAGGTGTTAATCCACGCAAAGAAATTGAGTAATGTGTGCTCTTCCCCTTTCCAAATCATCAGCACATCATCAATATAGCGTTGCCAAAAGATGATGTTAGCAGAGAAAGGATTCATAGGGTCCAGTATGTTATTAACCTCAAAATTGAACACGTACAGGCCTGCCACCGAAGGGGCAAAAGTGCTGCCCATTGACGTGCCTGTGGCCTGGAGGTAGATCTTACCCTCATGTTCAAAATAGTTTTTCTTAAGAGCCAGGGTGGCACAGTCCACCACAAAGGAGCGTGATGTTATGAAATCCCAAGGTGCCTTATACAGGGCCTCTTTCACAACTTTGATGGTTTCATCCTGTGGAATACAGGTGTAGAGACTTTCTATGTCCATTGTGCAGGGCTCCTCTGGCATAGTGATGGTTCTGAGCATGGAAAAGAAGCTCTTTGTGTCCTTTGCTGGTGGATTCAATAATTGGTCTCAGGAAGAAATCACAGTATTTAGAAAGAGGTTCAAGGAGTTCCTTTTTAGTCTGAGAAATTGACCAAAAAGGGATGTGGTTTTTCTGACTAGGCGGTGATTGCTCTCAAAACCTTGAATAGAAAATCTCCCCTTACTAAAAATGTTAATTACAACATGCTTACTGTATATAAGAAGGAAGTCTTGTGACCAATTAAAGTTTGGTAATTCTGTGTTTTCTTAAATCTAGAATCTGTCCTGAAGAAGGCATTTGTATTCACAAAAAGCAGAAACGCCGCGTCGACACTTGTTTGTTCCAGATTCTTGTTGTTTTTAAAAAAAAAAAATGTTTTTAAATGTAAGTGTTGTCACGTAACATTCTCTGCATTTGTATAACGGTGTATTATGTGATTTATTATTAAATATTGTCATTCATACTTATGTTGATTAATATGTTGTTAAGCACATTATAAATTCCAAACTGTGCTTATACAGCTGTATGTAATAAATATTTTCGAATTTTCTTTTCCTGACCACAGTCTATCTTTGAAACTAGTTTATTGATCCTATTTACATGTTTGGGTTATATCACTGCATTGTGTTCCACCTTGCCTCTCTCTGAAATAGTACACTGAATTCAGTTTAGTTGTATACGAGTACCCGAGTTGCACGGGTTCGTATCAACTTGCGTTTTAGTAGATAGGATAGCACACTTGCTCCAATACGGGACACCCCTTGTTTTCTTGACTTATCTCCCCTGGTCCCACAAACCAAGATAGGTGGCCTCCTTACTTTTTTTACACATTACTCCTATCCTGTCTTCTCTTCGATGGCTTCCCATCGACGCAAGATCTATTTATAAAACTGCCTGCATCACCCATAAAGCCTTGCACACTTCCTCCCCTCGTTACCCGGCGAATAAACTGAAAATGTCAGGAGGTTCGAGACCTTCTCGGAATGTTGAAAAGTTTTTGCTTGAGCCCCCCTCCTTCAAAAAGGAAAGATCGATGGCTCAATCGTTCTCAGGTAATGCAGTAAGAATCTGGAAGTCGCTTCCGCAATTGCTCCGTGCCACCACCTCCATCCAGATTTTCAAAGCTGGCCTCAAATCTCTTCTCTGCCAAAGACACTTTCAGAACTAATACCCTCATTCTTAGACCCCTCCAGGAAGTTAGTTCATCGTGGTAAATTTGTAATATCTTCTTGTTCATTCCCCACCCTTGATTGCTGTGTTTGATATTGTGTTATTGCCTATATGGTTTTACTCTACCTCTCCTGTTTATTTTTGTAACTTTCTATTTTGTACCATTTCTTCTCATTCTACAGCGCTCTGACACCTTCGGGTAAAGTCTGCGCTTTATAAAAATGCATTAAATAAATAAATACTAAACACCCCCTCACTCTACACAGTTTCCGGTCAGAGGGGTCCTATCATCCTGCCTGGGAGAGGCCCGAGAGGCACGAGTCTTAAAGGCTGAGATGCGCCTGCCACACTGTAGGGGGCGGGGGGGGGGGGGGGGCTGAGTGTGTGGGGGGTGTTGTGTGTGTGCTCTCCGGACGAAGAAGTCCCAGATTGATGCAAACGGAACAGCTTTGTTAGCAATGGTGTTTGGACCTTGATAAAACAGCAGCAGGCGCCTGATCCACCGAGATGTCTTCACAGTGCCTAAAGGGCAGCAGAGGCGCTCGTTTCAAGGCGCTAGTGAACCAGGAACTCCCCGAGGAAGAAGGAAAGCAGCTCGTCCGGCCTGTTGTAATGCAGACAGGTGCACTGTGCGGGGTGATGGTGTGGAGGGGGGGGGGGGGTAAAGGCCCCCCCGGCAATTAGCGCCTCTTTCGTTAGGGGAGGGACCGACGTGGGTTGTGTCTGTGCCGCTCTGGTGCCGCCAGCGGCCCAGTGGGGGCCCGAGCGGTCTCTATTGCCTCCTCCTTACCACGGGGGCGGGGGTGTCATTCCCATTCTCTGGCGGGGGCCATTAATGTATGCAGAGTCTGCAGGGGGTCTGAACACGAGGGCCTCAATGATACCCAGGTGTGGGTCAGCAGTGCGCACTAATCCGAGCACAGACTCCTTGCAACACTCCAATATTTTGTGTTGGTGAAGTCAAGAAACCTTGCCTCTCTGAGACCCCCCCCCCCCCCCTTCTTTTTATAATACTTAATGCACCGAATCAGTGTTTTGCGTAAAGGGGCAGTGCGCAAATGTGGCCCACTTTTATTTAGGGTTCCCGGGCTATCGGGTATCTCAAACACCCCGCTTGTAAGGTGTAAACATCTGCATACTCTGCTAAGCGACAACATGAAAGTACATTTACAGACTTGTGCTGCTATTGGCCAAAGCCAGGGCTAGGATGGGACAGAAATCCGTCCACGCGCCGGCAGCAAACACTGGTGCGCGCGCACACGCCTCGGGGCCATGCTGAATGCATGCATCCATGTACACTGGTGCGTGCGCATGAGTCACTATGATGAATGCATGCATCCATGTACACTGGTGCGCGCGCACGAGTCACTATGATGAATGCATGCATCCATGTACACTAGTGCGCCACATGAGTCACTATGCTGAATGCATGCATCCATGTACACGGGTGCGCGCGCATGAGTCACTATAATGAATGTATGCATCCATGTACACTGGTGCGCGCACGCGCATGAGTCACTATGATGAATGCATGCATCCATGTACACTAGTGTGCGCACGCGCATGAGTCACTATGCTGAATGCATGCATCCATGTACACTGGTGCGCGCGCATGCGCCTCTGGGCCATGCTGAAGGCATGCATCCATGTACACTGGTGCGCGCGCATGCGTCACTGGGCCATGCTGAAGGCATGCATCCATGTACACTGGTGCGGGCGCACGCGCCGCTGGGACATGCTGAAGGTATGCATCCATGTGGGCCATGCTGAATTCATGCATCCATGTACACTAGTGCGCACGCATGCGTCACTGAGCCATGCTGAATGCATCCATGTATACTGGTGCACGTGCATGTGTCACTGGGCCATGCTGAATGCATGCATCCATGTATACTGGTGCGCGTGCATGTGTCACTGGGCCATGCTGAATGCGTGCATCCATGTACACTGGTGCGGGCGCATGCGTCACTGGGCCATGCTGAATGCGTGCAATGCATCCATGTACACTGGTGCGCGCGCATGCGTCACTGGGCCATGCTGAATGCGTGCAATGCATCCATGTACACTGGTGCGCGCGCATGCGTCACTGGGCCATGCTGAATGCGTGCAATGCATCCATGTACACTGGAGCGCACGCATGCGTCACTGGGCCATGCATCCATGTACACTGGTGCGAACGCATGCTACACTTGACCATGCTGAACATCCCTGTGTAAAGCAGCAGCAGGCACAGGCAGGCAGACCACTCTACATACACCGCAAGGGATTCTGGGGACATTAACTAGGAATCCGCTGGCTGTGAATGGGGGTCCCATCGGAAGTACACAACAAATGTAAATAAATGCAAGTCCCATATAGGCTAAACCACAAACAGCAGCTATTTGATCATGCAGTCCAAATTGAGCCCGGCAACCTGCAAGAATCTAGAGCGCTTGAAGACCCCAGTGTGGTTTGAAGCGCTACGTAAACGGATCTCAACTACAAAGAACCAAGAAAGTGCTTTAGGCCGCACGAGAAGTACGGAAAGCGCTATAGGAATGAACACATCACGACAGCAAAAGTGCTGTTTGCTCCTATGTGTGCATTTTTTTCCTGGGTGGGGGCTCTGCACCCCTTTTCTAGGTTTAGGGGCGCAGACAAGCGGTGATAAGGGCTTGAGTTACAAGGCCACGGCAGTGGTACTGGCCAATGGGAGCATGGCATGAGAGGGGGGGGGGGGGGAGGGTTGGGGGGTGACAAGATAAAACCCAGAAGAGTTGCAGACAGAGTTTGCAAACAAAAACTCACCGCTGCCAGATGGCATAATCGCCTCGGCAGGCACCCAAAACTCGACAATATCAGAAGGCACTAGATAGACAAAGACGACACTCTGAGGAAACTTGCTGACAATTCTGCAAACTATATTGACCGCTACCCGCGGCCCATCACTGAGCTGACCATGTGATAAAACCCCAACTGTGACAAAGAGTCACACTTCGATAAGACAACCGAAGCAGCGACTAAAAAATTCTAAATGAATGTGGAGTAATGAGGTAACTACCTCGGTATCCAAAAACTCATCACTGTCAGAAGGGATCTGACAGGAGAAGACAAGACACAGAGCAAGGAGGCACTCAGCCAGAGAGAACCGCGCGAGGGGAGAGGGCCGGAGAAGCATCGGAATCACAGAACCGGCGAGAGGCCAGAGCGCAGGAGAGCAGAGACGCAGCGCCTACAAGGAACGAGAGACCGCAGCTTCATCCCACCAGAGAGACCGCATCCCACCAGAGAGAGACCGCAGCTTCATCCCACGAGAGAGAGACCGCAGCTTCACCCCACCAGAGAGAGACCGCAGCTTCACCCCACCAGAGAGAGCGGCGACCCCCAGTACCAAGGCACAATGATGCCCCTGTGGGGTGACGACCCCCTGTACCCCCAGCGGCCGAGGAGCAGGTCCCTGTTCTGCGAGGGGGAGTTCCTGGATCTCGACCAAGTCCTGGATGAATTTCAGAAGCGGGGGTCCCACTGCCCCCGCCAGACCCCCATCATCCAGATGTACCGGCGCTTGGAGACGAAGCCGCTGCAGGTGGTGCGGCTGAAACATGTCACCGTCCGGGACAGGTTCATGGACATCCTGGAGGACGAGCACATCCGCGGCGGGGACAGGCCCTTCCTGCTGAACGGGGAGCCCCGGCTCCTGCGGGTGTCCTGCTGGGGGCTGCACCTGCCACCCCCGGACCTGGACAACCTCAAGAGAAAGCGCCTCAGTAAGTTCGCCCGGGCTGTCGGCCCGGAGGTGCAGGCCAGCATGGTGGGTCTCTACCTGAAGGAGGCAGGGCAGCTGCGGAACATGATGGCCAACTCCCCTGCGCTCAGCCCCCAGTCCCGCTACGGCAACTTCCAGTTATCCTTCCGGGTCAAGGAGCTGCTCACGGCCTACTGCCTTCAGCTGTGTGGAGGGAAGCGGCCTGTGCTGAGGGCGCTGGGCACCGAGGCCTACACCCTGGAGGTGGTCCACTGGATCCTCATCCACAGCCCCTACTGCCGGGACTTCGACCACCTGCCCACCCTGGATTGTTGAAAGTGAGCCCATATCAGTATCGATGCCCGGGCTGCTGGCGCAAGTCGCCTCTTAGTTCTCATTCTGAATATTTACCAAATAAAGAGACGGGCGCTGGAAGCTGGAATCACAAGAACAGAGTTTTATTTCTCATGAGGAGAGCCTGTCATTTCGGACACGAAACACAGTGTCTTTCGGGAGGTGCTCTAACAAGTGAGCTGAGACATCGTCTTTTATACCTTACAAAACACTTGGCATTACAATCAGGACATTGTGACACAAAGAAAAGACATCCCCATAATCCTCGTGTCAATCCTACCCCACATATGCTTACAATAGAGACCCTTGAACTGTCGATAAGAGAAGGGGCAGTGACGCAGCTGAGTGTTCTCCTGATTATTAGGGTATGTGCGCCTGATCGTATCCCAAGGGGTGGGGAAGCCAGGATCAATAGGGGGTTCTTTGAAGAGGAGTGACTCCATACAATAAGGGGCAATAAACAGTTTCTTCCGGCTTAGGCGTTGACCTCGGACATGTGTGGACAGTCCATCGCGGAGGGAGGGTTTACTAACAGAGGGGTTATTCATGAAAGGAAAGGAGGTGCTGGTCAGGTGCGGTCGTGACTCCCAAGGACAGGGCCTTGCAGAAGGGGGAGGTTTATGACTTGTCCATGCGAGGGAGGAGGGGAGAGCCAGGGTGCTCACAGGGACAGAGTCGCACAGAGAGAGATCTTATGACCCGTATATGAGAGAGCGGGGGGGGGCAGTCAGGTGCAGCTGGGGAGGGCTATGTCAGCTGAGGCGAAGGATGCCTCTTCAAGAGGGAATGGGGGGTTTGCGTGGGTCAAGCAGAAGGGTTGCCTTTCAGGGCAGGGTCGCGCAGAGGGAGAGGGTTTCATGGTCTATGCATGTGAGAGAGGGGGGGGTGGGTTTCAAATACGCGCAGAAGGGAAGCCGGTGATCCTAATGAGCGGAAAAAAAGGCCAGGGTGCCTAGAATGGCTGTCATGTACATATGGGTACGGGCTTTTACTGGCGGAGTGATGCGGTCAATATTTTATGGTATTCATGGTGCTTACAGGGAGAGAAGTGGGAAAAGGGAAATGAACGCTGTTTATGTACATCAATTTCTCTAATTTTCCACAGTCGCCCCTTTTTACATTACAGAGTTCATTTTTGTACTTGATGGGGGTACAAATAAACAGGCGTGGTTGAAGAATTAGCATTTGTCAATACTACATTTGGCATATAATCATGGACAGTTGATGTGATGGGCAGAATGCAGCACATAGGAAATTGTATTTGTCGAGTTCCTATCATTTCAAAAGCACTACATAGCATAAATGTTTCTGACTTAAAAATGTGACCAATGAACATTTTGACCAAGTAGTTGAGGGCGGAATTCAGTTCAATACACAAGATCACTTCGTCACAGTGTCTTTTTAGCAGTGAGCCATCACTGGTAGGCTCTAGTCCGTGTCCTTTCGTTGGCGCTGTTGAGCACCGGCGGTGGAGCTATAGGTCCAGCTCGGGTCCATCCTTACGCGTTGCAGGGTGCGGTCAGTCCTCTGCTGTTAGACCATAGTCCTGTTCCCTAACCAATCCTTTTAGTGGCGCCTTATGCTCGGCACCCATATTCCTGCGGCGTACCCCCTTTCCACCTGGATGCTGTTCTTCCTTTCGACAAGAAGTCATGTGGAAAAGAGGGTGTGTGGTTTCGATAGTCGATGGGAGTGAGAGGGCGGAGTGGGGGCAGATTTTCCTGGGACACACCAAAGGGACCAAGGGAGCAAATGATAACAAGCAAGCAAGCCCATCAACCGGGCTTGAAGAGGGGGACGGAAGCTTCAGGCACGTGTGGGTAGGCGGACAGAGGGCTTCAGGGCAGCCTTTCATCCTTTCGTTTACCACATTGGAGAGTGCTGCCTCGTCCCGTATTCCTGTCGTGCTGGGGCTCCACCTTTGGTCGAGGTCGCATGTGTCCCATGATCTGCAGCCAGGCTGTGTGTCACGTCCGACCCTTCTCCTCCGGTGATCGTATATCTTTGAAATAGGTACAAAACAAGCTTTAGAGAACTGGTCAGGGGAAGACATTTATGCATGTGAATTCTTCCCTCAATCCTACGCACTTGGGAGATACGCTCATCGGTCACAGTCAGAGGTTCATTACCAAGCAGTGCATAGGTCAGCATTCCTACTGAGTTCATGCCAAGTTTTATTCATCGTCTAACTCAATATTTCGGAACCTCCAGGGAGACTCGTCTTTCTAACCTGAGCCTTAACAGTCTAACATTTCCCTTCAAGGCTGGCTAACCTTTTCAAACAGGGCGGGGGCGCTATCATCGAGAGTCAGGGTAAAACAGGTTTTTCTCGAGGGACGACAGTTACTCATGGTCATCATGTTTATATCCGGGACAGCAGCTGGGGTCAATCAAGTGGGGCGGGGATGCTTCGGGCATTAGCGCTTGGGTGCAAAGGGGTGGGGCAATCTGGGCATTGGAGGTCAATCTAGACGTTGGCGTTCGTCTCTGATGAACTAAAAAATAAGGTGCCATTGACATACAGTTCCCCTGTAAAAGGCCAGATTGGGGGACTTTAGTCGTCTTACCTGTCCTTTCCTTCTCAGCCAATTCGAGTTCATTCATTTTGCAGAAAGGAGAGGTAGTAATATGGCGAGATACGATCATTTTAATTTTGGTCAATTTCGCTGAACACCTTCGCGTTCAATAAGTATCCAATCAGACTGGTGCCGGTGGGGCACAATTTTACCACAAAGAGGAAGAGGAAATAGGGAGACTCTCATAGAGAGTGAGAGTCGTCCGCAATCTAAACGATCCATTCGGTACACGTATGACATGTAGAGAGAGGGAGAGAGAGAGAGAGAGAGAGAGAGAGATAGATAAGGGGGTGGGGAGAGAGAGAAAGAGAGAGAGAGAGAGACGTGTACGAAAACAGGTCATTTAGTGCGCTCACAACACAGAACAGCAGGTGGTCAGGTAACGGAGAGACGCAAACAGAGGGAGGACATAAATCCCTACAGTACACACACACAAACTCCGACAAAGGAAGACAGTACATGTATTACATATATAAGACATTCACGACAAAACATAAAACAAATATTGGCCAGAAAGATCTATCTTTACATCCTGCGTATCTTTAATATCCTATTTACCTACGTGCTTAGCTCTTTTTACCTTTCCCTCCTTTTCCCTCTCGCTTGCTATCTTTGCGAGCGTTCCCAAATACTTACACCTCGGTCAGCCGGTCAGAAATTAACCTGGTCGGGCCATTGCCCATAGGTGGATCTTAAACCACTTTTGAGTTTCTTCTTTTGGTTGGAAGTTCTCCAGGCTGAGGCAACAGAGGGTATTGATCAGGAGAACAGTCAGACAGCTTGGTTACATCTATAAGAGGGTGAGAAGGAGGTGGTACATTTCGAACATCAACAACGTTTCTAACTTCCCAGACGGGTGGTGCCTGGGAATCCTTACCCCAGGATTCTTCTTTGTCCTTTCCCTATCTAGTCAAACGTCTAGTTACATTATTTAACATGCTATTTCAAGTCAATTTTCGTCATACAGTACCCGTCAAGTTTCTATGTCAGTCCATCCTCCCAGTCGCTACATTCTAAGGAGGAACAGTCATGTCTAAGTCTACGTCTCTTTTTTTTAAAAAACTCATCAACATAAGGGCTATGCTCATATTTCCTCCTTCCCTTTTCGTCGGTTGTTTGATCGTCACTCCTCCATACCTCAGCCGACGTTCCGACGTGACCTGCAAAAGGGAGGAGAAGGAAGGGGGTGGGGGCAACATCCAAAACACATCAACTTGCATAAATCCGAAAATGTTTTTACCTACCACATACTTGACCTATCTCCACGGGCCGCATTCTCTACCATCTCGGCGTTTAAGCCCATAGGGATCAGTAGCATCAGAGAGATAATCATCGATGGTCTGTGTATCTACATGGATCACACGATCGTGGCCTTATAGGTCGTGTGCAAGGGTGGCGGTCAGGTGGTATTTCTGTGGTGTCATTTAAGGGTGTCTAAAACACTTTTCCGGCTGCCTGTGACACATAATGTAGCTGCTAAATGTCGGGCCCTTTTTTAACCTTCTGCCTTAATCATACTGTACGTTTCTTATGTCGGTGACAGTAGCCATACATTTCGATAACATTCATAAAATACAAACACTATGAGAATATTTGCGTGTTCAAAAACTTTAATGAAAAGGTTGGCGCACAAATACGGGCCTACAACCCAGTGGGCCGGCTATGGAGCAGACTGGAACTGTGCATAAGGGAAACGAAATCGGTGGCCATTTATTTCATAAAGTGCAGTAGCGTAATGAAAATCATATCGAACTTTCTTAAGCGCCAAGTATAATGCGTGTCAAGCGTTCAACAATATCATCTCGTTATTCTACTATTTGCTCAATATCTAATGTATATCAATTCATTGTTTAAATGCTCACTCCGTGCCTATTTCATACCGATTCATAGCTGTCAACACATAATTAGTACCCACTCTAAATCAGTTCATCATCCCAACACATAATCAATGTTCATCTTATATCGCTTTCCTTTCCAAGCACATACTCAATATCCTTCTTATCTACTTTCATTGTCCAAAAACTGCATAAGCTGCGCAATCAGGGTGCAACAAGGTTTATTTAAAAAGTCTCATTTTGTATCGGCGCCATTTTGGGCGAGGTCAGGCAAGTCCCTGCATAGTCGGATTGCCTCCACTGACTCGTAGTAGGACCAGAACCTTCCGTTGGTGGTTTCAAAAGTTTTTTCGCAATGGGTTAACAGTTTAGCAATATGGACCATCAGTCAAAGGGTGGGGAGGGCGGTAACAATTTTCCCTACCGGGTCATTCGGGTGTTCCTCCGGAACTGAACAAGTCTGTGCCTTGGCTGTATTTTAGCCATTTCCAAACTGAGGCTGGCGCTGGCAGGAGTGCGCCGATGTCGCGGTTCCCAGTGAGGGGGACGGGGGCGCCCATGCGGAGGGACCGGGGTGCCCCCCGGCTCTCATAGAATCTTCAAAGTTGAGGAGAGAAGGCATGGGGCGCTGTGCCCGTCCTGGGCAAAAGACCGCTTTTCGATGTTGACCCTCTTTAAGCAAGAGCGTTGGGGTGTTGCTGGAAGCCTCCACCTGGAGGGAGGTGGGGGAGGCTCGTTCGCGCCGCCTCCCCCTTCCAGCAACCCCGCGCCGCTCTTTGGCTCCAGCACTTCGGTATTGGCCGTGCCGGCTGATGAAGATGGGGGGGGGTCGGTGGCTGAGGCAAGACATCCCCCCCCTTTTTGACATGTGGCGGAACTACCTGAAACTTCTCAGGCGTGGTCATGTGGCGGGACTATCTGCAACTCTCAGGGTTGTCCGACCTCGCCGTTGCTCCGGTCCTCGACGATGGCCAGATCAGGCAAGAGAGGGGGCGGGGAGTGGTCGGTGGCCGAGGCAAGACAGCTTCCCCCCCCCCCCCCGTGGCCCGCAGGGCAGCAGAAGAGGGAAAGGGGAGACCTCCATGATTCCTCGGGCCGTCCGCCCTACAGCCTCCCCTTCCGACCGCGGCCAGCCGAGCCCTGCACGCATCGAGGCCTCGCCTTCCGGATGGGCGTAACCGCGGACCTGTTGCACTTCGGGAGCTTCCGGAATGGGGGTAGGTGTCTAATTGATTTGTATCTATTTCATGTTACCGTTATTTGGGTGTGGCAGACAATGAGGCAGACATGTTGGGAGCAGGAATAGGCAGCGGAGCCTAGCTACCTCGTGGCTATTTTTGCTGTCAAACTTTTCGCCATTTTATATTTCTTATTACGAACTGTTTCTAATGTTTCTTATTTTTAGTGAAGTCGAAAGCTCATCAGGGGGTTACTGACTTAGCCCGATTTCTTTTATTTTTCCTTCCTTTCCTTAGCGTGTTTCGAGCTAAAGTTTTCTGTTAGTAGGGTACGGTGATCACTTCATTTTTATATGTCCTTTCACTAGGGGTACTCCTGGACGGACCAGGTGAGTTACCTCCAATAAATGGTCCGGGTTGGAACTAGATTATCAATCAGAGGGGAACACATATCCTTCGTTAGGGTATCATCCTGGTCGGACCAAGTGATGTACCTCCACTTACTAGGGTAGCCTCCTGGGCGGACCAGATGGGTTACTTCCAATAAATGGCCAACAAGTGGGGGCATGTGTCTTCCATAAGGGTAGCCTCCTGGACGGACCAGGTGAGCTACCCCCCAAATAATAGTCAATCAGTGGGGAGTGGGTAGGACTGACGGATTACAACGGGGACAAAAGTCTGCATCACCTACCCTTTTCTACCTGCAAAGACTAGACAGAATATTTCTATTCCACGTTGTTTGCAAACAGAAAATACCTCAAAAAAACAATTCCTTGGACAACAATGTCCAGTCAATCAATCAATCAGTGGGGAGAAAAACAGGCATGACGGATTACAACGGGGACAAACGTCTGCATTACCTGCCCTTCGCTATCTGCAAAGGGAGACAGAATATTTCTATTCGTCTCTGTTTGTGGACAGGGAAGATCTCAAAGAGAAACAATCGATTTAATCGATTTCAAACAATCAATGGGGAGAAAAGTAGGCATGACGGATTACAACGGGGACAAAAGTCTGCATTACCTACCCTTCTCTATCTGCAAAGAGAGATGAACGTTCCTATTCGCCGCTGTTTGCAAACAGAGAATGTCTCGTTCTCAAGAAGAGAACCAATATTTCAAGTAGCATTCAAAGCTAAATGAACCAATAACCAAACAATATCAGTATTCAAATACCGATTCCAATACAATCAATCAAACAATCAGATGGATAAAACCATCCTACCAATCAGGCGTAAAACGCCCTACTTAATCTTACCCGGACCGGACCATATGGACAGTTCTTTATCTTCCTCCTCCAGCGCCCGATCGTTCTCTTACTCCATGCAGCATTCCTGTGGGATTCCAGTCAGGACAATAGGTCACTCGAGAGAGGTCCGTTCAGAATCGGTGAAGTTCATTCGATCGGCAGCCGGACGAGGGCCCTCTCAAGGCAGGTATACTCCGATCATTTAGATGTTCACTTCTTCGTCTGGATCTCTCTTACTGGACCTTATGTCACTGATGGACCCCGCGTTGGGACGCCAATTGTTGAAAGTGAGCCCATATCAGTATCGATGCCCCGGCTGCTGGCGCAAGTCGCCTCTTAGTTCTCATTCTGAATATTTACCAAATAAAGAGACGGGCGCTGGAAGCTGGAATCACAAGAACAGAGTTTTATTTCTCATGAGGAGAGCCTGTCATTTCGGACACGAAACACAGTGTCTTTCGGGAGGTGCTCTAACAAGTGAGCTGAGACATCGTCTTTTATACCTTACAAAACACTTGGCATTACAATCAGGACATTGTGACACAAAGAAAAGACATCCCCATAATCCTCGTGTCAATCCTACCCCACATATGCTTACAATAGAGACCCTTGAACTGTCGATAAGAGAAGGGGCAGTGACGCAGCTGAGTGTTCTGCTGATTATTAGGGTATGTGCGCCTGATCGTATCCCAAGGGGTGGGGAAGCCAGGATCAATAGGGGGTTCTTTGAAGAGGAGTGACTCCATACAATAAGGGGCAATAAACAGTTTCTTCCGGCTTAGGCGTTGACCTCGGACATGTGTGGACAGTCCATCGCGGAGGGAGGGTTTACTAACAGAGGGGTTATTCATGAAAGGAAAGGAGGTGCTGGTCAGGTGCGGTCGTGACTCCCAAGGACAGGGCCTTGCAGAAGGGGGAGGTTTATGACTTGTCCATGCGAGGGAGGAGGGGAGAGCCAGGGTGCTCACAGGGACAGAGTCGCACAGAGAGAGATCTTATGACCCGTATATGAGAGAGCGGGGGGGGGGGCAGTCAGGTGCAGCTGGGGAGGGCTATGTCAGCTGAGGCGAAGGATGCCTCTTCAAGAGGGAATGGGGGGTTTGCGTGGGTCAAGCAGAAGGGTTGCCTTTCAGGGCAGGGTCGCGCAGAGGGAGAGGGTTTCATGGTCTATGCATGTGAGAGAGGGGGGGGTGGGTTTCAAATACGCGCAGAAGGGAAGCCGGTGATCCTAATGAGCGGAAAAAAAGGCCAGGGTGCCTAGAATGGCTGTCATGTACATATGGGTACGGGCTTTTACTGGCGGAGTGATGCGGTCAATATTTTATGGTATTCATGGTGTTTACAGGGAGAGGAGTGGGAAAAGGGAAATGAACGCTGTTTATGTACATCAATTTCTCTAATTTTCCACAGGATCCCCAGGGGCCCTTCGGTGTCATCACCTGGAGCCCGAGTCCCTGAGCGACCGCTTCACCTTGCAGCTCTCCGGGGACGCCCTGGAGAGGAAGCAATCCCAGGGTGAACCCACGCGGAGCTACGACCGCTGGTTGTGGAACAACGCGGCCTTCGCCTTCCACCTGCCGGGCCGCAGCGGCCTCTACCTGGGCCGACAGGAGCTCCTGGACAACGTGGAGGCCTGTGCGAGGAGCGGCGTCCTGAGGCACCCCCAGGACATGTATGTGTCCAAGAAAGAGGCGCAGCGCCTCATTGAGAAACAGCGAGGGCGGTAGTGATGGATGCAACCCTCCTGTCACCTTTGCAACTTCCCATCACGACCAGAGACAAACCCTGGACCACGGTCAGAATCTCTGCTACCATGTCAACCATCTACTCAGGGGCCCCGTCCCACCGTCACCAAAGGACTCTTACTGATCAGCAAAGCATTAACCTGGGTGTGGACAGCGGTGCGCGCAGTGCCCAGAGTTAACTGAACACAAAGACAGCCTGGGTCAGTTCAAAGAGAAGTGGGGAAGGGGGAGGGAATCGGGGGCCTCATAATTCTCTGTACCCCCCCCCCCCAACTAAGGTGTAAATTGTATGGTATAAGTGTCAGCTTCTCACACTTTAAATAATTGTATTTTTAAAAAAAATACTTTTATATGCTGTTTGTGGAACAATCTATTGGTCTTTGTGCTTCGTGGTAGGATTACTAAAAGTCGCAGAGTTTACATGGTGTCCTGGTGAGTCCCCACAGTACATTCCAACTCTTAAAGGGATACACACATTGTTCAACTGTGAAATGACTCTGCCTTGTTTTAATCACTGTAAATGTCTGTGCTAAGTTGTTATGGTTTGAAATAACCAGAGACAATAAAAGTTGATTTACTTACTTGAGGGTCTGCTGCCCGTAGCTTGCACGGCTGGGTGTGTGTGTGTGGGGGGAGGGGGAGGGTTGTGTGTGTGCGCATGCATGTGTGTTGTATGTTGTGTGTGGTCAGTTGTTTACTGTGCTCTTAGCGGTGGATTCTCCGTCCTTCCAATCTCCAACGAAGCCCAGAGGACTCACTCAATTCCTGCCGAAACTTCTCAGGTCGTTAAATATTAGAATTTTCACAAGCTTGTCTGTAAACCCCTTGTAAAAAAGACAAGGTTTTTTTAGCGAAGGCCATTCAAAACAAGCATTGGCAAATCGAATCTGGCTTCTCTTTGGGAACTATTGACTTTGCCAATTGTGTTTAGCGATGCTGTGCTGCAAGACTAAAGAGAAAACAAAGCAAAAAAGGTTGTTTTGCAGGTGCAGTGGGTGTTATTTTGTAGACGTGTGCACCACGCATACATGCGCCAAAAATATGCCGTTTTTTCCTATTTATTTACTGCTTTAAGTTGGGTTGATAAATAAAAAAAAAAGTTTGCGTCAAAGCATAAAAAAAACAATAAGTATGGAATGTAAGCAACAAAGAGAGCAGGGGTGGAAACAACACAGAGGGCACAGGTGGGCGGAAGGATCACAGAGGACGGGGTCAAAAGCACCTGGGTTAGAGAAAGGCACTGTGGCACAGGGAGCAGCACACTGGGGAAAGAGCAACGCGGGAGAAGCACAAAAGGGCAGGGACAACAGGGAGCGGCCTAGGGGAGAAGCACATGAGCAAGAGTCACATGGAGCCTGGTGGAGGGGCCAAGAGAAATACATGAAAGACAGCTGGAAAACACATGTACTCTCAGGGAGTGCTCAGCGTAAAAGAAACAAGAATGGCAAGACCAATTGTTGTGGCGCAGCATGGTCAGGAGTGACATTGCATTGTGTGGAGCGGCATTGTGTGCCATCGAGAGGAGTGGAGTGGCATTGAGTGTCATAGAGAGGAGTGGCATTGAATGGTGCAGAGTGGCAAGTGAGGCATGGAGTGGAATTACCTTTTTTGGTGTGGAGTGGCATCGTGTGGAGTAGAGGGAAACTGAAATTGATTGAGTGGAGTGGCATTATATGGAATGGAGAGGCATTGTGTTGAGTGGAGTGAATTGGTGGGGCATGGAGTGGAATTGTGTGGAGGAAATGGTGTGGAGTGGCATTGTGTGCCATTGAGAGGAGTGGAGTGGCATTGAGTGTCACGGAGAGGAGTGACATTGAATGGTGCAGAGTGGTATGTGAGGCATGGAGTGGATTTACCTTGTTTGGTGTGGAGTGGAGTGGCATTGTGTGGAGTGGAGTAGAGGGAAACTGGCATTGCGTGGGTGGAGTGGCATTGTGTGGGATGGAGTTGGTGGGGCATGGAGTGGAATTGTGTGGAGGAAAGTGGAGTGGTTTTGTGTGTCATGGTGGCATTGCATGGAGTGCAGTAGCTTGGTATTGTGAATCTTGGATTGTGTGGGGTGGAATGTAATTGTGGCATGCAGTGCAATGTAATTGTGCAGTATTGTGTGGTGTGGAGTTGAGGGAAATTGTGTGGCAACATGTGTGGAGTGGAACTGTGTGGCATGGAATGGCATTGAGTGGTATGGAGTGGAATTGTGTTGCACTGTGTTTTAGTGGAGTGGAATTGTGTGGCACTATGGAGTGCAGTGGAATTGTGTGGCTTTGTGTGTAATTTTGTTGAGTAAAAATTGTGCCATTGTGTGGCGTAGAGTGGGGTACAATTGCGTGGAATTGTGTGTCTTGGAGTGGATAAGAGTTGTGTGGGGTAGAGTGGGATAGTGTGGTCTGGAGTGAAATTGTGTGGCTTTGGATAGTGTAGACTGGAAATGTGTGGCATTATGTGAAATGGAGAGGAATTGTGTGGAGTGGAGGTAAGTGGAATTGTGTGACACTCTATTGAATCAACTGAGATTGTATGGCCCTGTGTTGCATGGAGTGGAATTTTGTGGTATTATGTGTTCTAGTGCAGTTGAGTGGAGTTGTGTGGCTTTTTGGATAGTTGGGTGAAGTGGAATTGTGTGTCACTGTGGAGTAGAGTGGAATTGTGTGGCGTGGAGTAGGGTGGAATTGTGCGTAGTGATATTGCCTTACATGTATTGGACTGGCATTCTGTGGCATTGAGTTGCAATGCATGGCATTGGGTAGTGTGAAGTGGCATTGTGTGGCATGGAGTGTAATTGTGTGGAATGGAGTTGGACCAGGTGACATTGTGTGGCATGGTGTTGAATTGTGTGGCACTATGGAGTGTAGAGAAGTGGAATTGAGTGGCATTGTGAGGCATGAAGTGGGAGTGGATTGTCATTGAGTGATATGGAGTGGAGTGACACTATTTGGCATTGTGAGGAAGTTTAATTTTGTGGAGCAGAGTGGAATTGTGTGTCATTGAGTGGAGTGCAATTGTGTGGCTCAGAGTGAAGTGGAACTGTGTGGGATGGAGTGGAATTGTGTGGCTTGGAGTGGAATTGTATGACATTGTGTGGCATGGAATGAACTGGAATTGTGTGGAGTGAAGTGAAATTGTTAATGAGTAGTGTGGAGTGGCACTCTATGGCATTGTGTGGCGTGGGGTGTAGTGGAGTGAAATTGTGTGGCATTGTGTTTACTTTTGGAGTTTGGATGGCATTGCATGGGATAGAGTAGAGTAGAATTGTGTGGCACTGTGGTGCATAGAGTGGAGTGGAATTGTCTGTTGTGGTGGAGTTGAGTGGAATTGTGGGCCTGATTCAGGTAGGTAAACTTACACTTTTGCGTAAATTTATGTTTATTTTGGAATTTAGAAACCTGCATTTTAACAGTAATATTGCTAGTGCAGAGACTCTGCAGTCGGGGCAGAAAATTAGGCACATTAAGAGATAGGCATGTCGTCCCTATTTATGTGAGTTCTCCACCCTGATTGTGGAGCCTCTGTATTTGTAAAATTATTAAAATGGACTTTATGATTTCCAAAATAAATGTAAGCTTCCACAAAAGTGTAAGTTTACCTTTGTGAATCATTCCCGGTGTGTAGTGGATTTGAATGGAATGGAATTGTGTGACCATGTCTGGGAGTTAGGTGCAATGGAGTGGAATTGTGTGTAGTGGAGTGTAGATGAGTGAAATTGTGTGGCATTGTGTGGATTGGATTAAGCTTGTCTCGTGTGGAGTGGAATTGTGTGGAATAGAGCGGAGTAGAATTGTGTGGAGTGGGATGGAGTGGAATTGTGTTTGTATTGTGTGGGTTGGAGTGCAGGGTAGTGTAGTGGAATTGTGAGTGAAGCACTGTGTGGAGTAGAGTGGAATAGTATATCACTCTAGTGCAGAATGGAGAGGCGTGGAATTATATAGCACTGTGTGACATGGAGTGGAGTCGAATTGTGTTTAGTTGAGTGGAATGGAGAGGACTTTGGATACATTTGAGTAGTACTGTTTTGCTAGGTGAGGAATTTTGTGAAATTGTGTAGAGTGGCCAACAGAAGGAAGAAATCACCAAAGGAGGAGCCAAGGAACAAACAGGAGCAAGGACACACCAGCAGGAACCAACAGGAACGAGGACACACCAGCAGGAACAAAGAGTGTTGCAACGCAAGGCACGAAAGGTTCTGATCCTTTAAATACAGAAAAAACAGGAAATTACATACAGGAACAAGAAGTGACATACAGGAACAGGAAGTGACATACAGGAACAGGAAGTGACATACAGGATCAGGAAGTGACAAAACAGGAAGGAGAGGTGTCAACATCTTGGATAGGGAAAAGAGTGAAGTGCAATAATATGGCCCGAAGGAAGGGGTAACACCAGATGCCCACACTAGGTGAGTGTAATGTCCAATGGTGCCTCGGAAGCAGATGGGCCACCGTGCAAGTATGCGGCATGCCTGAAAACCAACAGGCATTGCGGGTGCTTTCCGCAATGCCATTGAAATGGCCACAGTGGGCCGTAATGCTGTACCGCGGAGTTCCCAAAGAGGAGGGAGGGGCACCACGGGCTGCACCACGGCCGGCAAAGAGGAAACGGGTAGAGCCGCAGGTCGCAAGTCAGCCTGCGGCATAACAATTGTGTGGAGTGGTATTGTGTGCCATGGAGTAGAGTGAAATTGTGTATCATGAAGTGGAGATAAATTGTATGACATTTAGTGGTGTGGAATGGGATGGACTGGAATTATGTGGAGTGGAGTAACTTTTTTTAAATTGAGAAGTGCGGAGGGGAACAGTATGGCATTGTGTAGCATGGAGTGTAGTGGAGTGCAACTGTGTGGTATTGCGTGTAATGGTATTGCGTGGCATGGAGTTGAGTGGAATTTTGTGGCATGGAGTGGAGGGAAATTGTATGACATTTTGTGGCATGGAATGGACTGGAATTGTGTGGAGTGCAGTGAAATTGTTTGATATTGAGTAGCGTGGAGTGGAATGGAACTGTATGGCATTGTGTAGAGTGGAGTGGAATTGTGTTTAATTGAGTGGAGGTTGGCTGGAATTGAGTGTTATTGTGTGGCTAGGAGTGGACTTGTGTGGCACTGTGTGGAATGGAGTAGAGCAGCATTGTGTGGCATTGTGTTGCATGGAATTGTGTGATATAGTTAAAGCAAAGGTCTGGGCCTTCAAAGTGGGTGCACTTGCCGGGTCGACATGGCAGTTTAAAACTACACTCACAGAAACTAAAGTGGCAGGTATGAGACATTGTTGCAGGACTACTCATGGGTGGCACAACGAGTACTGCAGGCCCACTAGTAACATTTACATTGCAGTTCCCTGAGTACACACAGTGCACTTTACCAGGGTTTTTTCACTAAATCAAATATGCCAATCATGGATAACCAATCATAAGAACAATTTACACAGGGAGCACTTGCACTTAGGCACAGATCAACAGTAGTAAAGGGCCCAGAGTTCTAAAAACAGAAAAAACTAAATGCAAAACATGTCAGAAGCAAAAATACAGGATAAAAACATAAGAAAGATGCCAGGTCTAATAGTCTGGCTTTGTGTGAAGTGGAGGTGTGTGGAGCGGAATTGTGTCTCATTGTAAGGAGTAGAGTGGAGTAAAGTGGAATTGTGTAGAGTTGCATTGAGTTTACTGGAAATGTCTGGCATTGTTTGAAGTGAAATGCAGTAGAGTTGTGTTGAATTGGGTCGTGTGGTGGAGTTGAGTGGAATTGTGGACCTGATTCACAAAGGTAAAATTGAACTTTTGTGTAAGTTTACGTTTATTTTGGAATTCACAAAACTGCATTTTGATATTAAGTTTACGAGGTCGGAGACTCCGCAGTCGGAGTGGAAAATTATGCACATAAAAAGATAGCATACGCATGTCATATCTTTTTATCTGCAGCATTCTCCTCCCGACTGTGGAGCTTCCACACTAGTTAATTTACTATCAAAACTGAGTTTGTAAATTACAAAACAAATAAAAAATTACATAAAAGTATAAATTTACCTTTGTGAATCAGCCTCAGGTTGTCGCGGTGCTGAGTTGATTTGAATGGTGAGGCAATGTGTAGAGCAGAGTGGAATTGTGTGTCATTGAGTGGAGTGGAATTGTATAGCGCAGAGTGGAGTCGAACTGTGTAGTATTGATGTCGGGTTTAGGGTCTTTCTTACCAGTCTCGAGGCGCTGGGACGGTTCCCGGCTTCAGTTCTTTTAAGTCCTGGTTCGGCCGAGATAGGGGCAAACCCTTCCGGTAGCCATGGTGCTTCCGACAATGAAAATCTAAGCAGCCAGTGCCCCCCAGAAGGAATCCCGAGAGGAAAAACCCCAGAGGGCAAAAAACCTCTGATGTTGTTGATGAGATTCCATGAATAAAGGAGAAGACAAGGAGCCAGAAAACACTGAAAAACTAGGAGCCAAAAAAGGAACCAGAAAAAGACTGGAAGAAAAGATGGAACAGAAGGAGCAAGGGGAAAAATAAGCGCCAACAGAAGGAAGGAATCACCAAAGGAGGAGCCACAGAACCAACAGGAGCGAGGACACACCAGCAGGAACCAACAGGAGCGAGGACACACCAGCAGGAACACAGAGTGTTGCAACGCAAGGAATGAAAGGTTCTGATCCTTTAAATACAGAAAAGACAAGAAATGACATACAGGAATCAATCAATAAATCAGACAGATTTGTATAGCGCGCTACTCACCCGTTAGGGTCTCAAGGCGCTGGGATAGGGGGCGGGGGGGTAGCTGCTACTGCTCGAAGAGCCAGGTCTTGAGCTGTTTCCTGAAGGAGAGGTGGTCCTGGGTCAGATGTAGGTGGGGGGGGGAGGGAGTTCCATGTCTTGGCCACCAGGTAGGAGAAGGATCTTCCTCCGGCGGTGGTTCTGTGAATGCGTGGGATGGTGGCAAGGGCGAGGGCGAGGCTGGCGGATCAGAGTTGGCGGGTGGGTGTGTAGAATGTGAGGCGGTTGTTGAGGTATTTGGGGCCCATGTCGTGGAGAGCCTTGTGTGCGTGGGTGAGGAGTCTGAACGTGATCCTCTTGCTGATGGGGAGCCAGTGCAGGTCTCTCAGTAGGGGAGAGAGTTGGCTGTGGCGGGGGATGTCCAGCATGAGTCGTGCAGAAGCGTTCTGTATGCGCTGGAGTCTTTTCTGGAGTTTGGCTGTGGTTCCAGTGTAGAGGGTGTTCCCATAGTCCAGTCGGCTGGCGGCGAGGGCCTGGGTGACCGTCTTCCTGGTGTCGGTGGAGATCCACCGGAAGATCTTACGGAGCATGCGCAGGGTGTTGAAACAGGATGACGAGACGGCATTGACTTGCTTGGTCATCGTGAGGGAGGAGTCCAGGATGAAGCCCAGGTTGCGTGCATGATCCGTTGGTTTGGGGTGGTGCCCACGGCAGGGGGCCACCAGGAGTCATCCCAGGCAGAGGGGGATGTTCCCAGGATGAGGACTTCCGTCTTGTCTGAGTTCAGTTTCAGACGGCTGAGCTTCATCCATTCCGCGAAGTCTTTCATTCCTTCCTGGAGGCTGGCTCTCATGGTGGTGGGGTCGTTGGTAAGGGAAAGGATCAGCTGGGTGTCGTCTGCGTAGGAGATGATGTTTAGGTTGTGTTGGCGTGCGATAGCTGTGAGGGGGCTCATGTAGACATTGAAGAGGGTGGGGCTAAGAGAGGATCCTTGCGGGATGCCGCAGATGACTTCGGTGGCCACGGACCGGAACGGGGGGAGGCAGACTCTCTGGGTTTTACCGGTGAGGAACGAGGTGATCCACTCCAAGGCCTTTCCTTGGATTCCGGTGTTGCTGAGGCGCTGTATCAGGGTGCAGTGGCATACGGTGTCGAAGGCTGCTGAGAGGTCCAGGAGGATGAGGGCAGCTGTTTCCCCATTGTCGAGCAGGGACCTGATGTCATCGGTAGCTGCGATGAGGGCGGTCTCAGTGCTGTGGTTTGCACGGAAGCCGGACTGCGAGGGGTCGAGGGATCCGTTTGTCTCGAGGAAGGCGGCGAGTTGTTTGTTGATGGTCTTCTCGATGACTTTGGCCGGAAAAGGGAGGAGGGAGATGGGGCGGAAGTTCTTGAGGTCCGTGGGGTCCGCAGTGGGTTTCTTCAGGAGGGCGCTGAGCTCGGCGTGTTTCCCGTTCTCCGGGAAGGTTGCAGATGTGAAGGAGCTGTTAGTGATGTCCCGGAGTTGGGGTGCGACGATGGAGTTGGCTTTGTTGAAGATGTGGTGTGGGCACGGGTCGGTTGGGGAGCCGGATTGGATGATGTTCATCGTGCTTGTGGTGTCTTCGGTGCTAACCAAGGTCCAGGTGCAGAGGGTGTTGGTGGGGGTCGCTGGTTCTGTGGTTGGGTGCGTGGTCTGTGCGCCGAAGCTGTTGTGTATGTCGGCGATCTTGCGGTGAAAGAACGAGGCGAGTGAGTCGCACAGGTCTTGCTAGGGTATGATGTCGTTGGTGCTGGTGCTGGGGTTGGAAAGCTTTTTAACGATGCTGAAGAGTTCCTTGCTGTTGTGGGAGTTGTAGTCCAGTCGCTCTTTGAATGTGGTCCTTTTGGTGGTGCGGATCAGCTGGTGGTGTTTGCGGGTGGCGTTCCTGAGGGCTGTCATGTTTTCTGTTGTCTGGCCGTGGCGCCAGGCTTTCTCGAGGGTGCGGCAGGTTTTCTTGGAGTTCTTGAGGTCGTTGGTGAACCAGGAGGCTTTCTTGCTGCCGGGTTTGCTGGGAGGGTTCTTCAGTGGTGCGAGGTCAGCGGCGCAGTTGGTGAGCCACTGTGTGAGGTTGCGGGCTGCTTCGTTGGGGTCCGTCGTGTTGGTTGGAGGGTTCTGACTGAGGGAGGTGATGAGCTGGTCGGCGGTGATCTTGCTCCAGCTTCTGCGGGGAACCTGCTGTGGGATGTGGTGGGTCGCGGTTCTCCTGAAGTTGAAGTGGACGCAGCTGTGATCTGTCCAGTGTAGTCCGGTGGAGTGGCTGAAGGAGATGTGCTTGCTGGGGGAGAAGATGGGGTCAAGCGTGTGGCCGGCGTAGTGGGTGGGGGTGGTCACCAGTTGCTTGAGCCCGAGGTTGGCGAGGTTGTCCAGCAGGGCGGCGGTGTTGCTGTCATTGTTGTTCTCCAGGTGGAATTTGAGGTCTCCTAGGAGGATGTAGTCTGAGGAGGTTAGGGTGTGCGGACTGACAAAGTCTGAGATGGCTTTGCTGAATTGTGTGCGGGGTCCCGGGTGTCTGAAGATGAGGGTGCCTCTGAGGGTGGTCTTGGGGTCGGTGTGTAGCTGGAAGTGAAGGTGCTCGGCGGCGGTGAGGGTGTCGTCGGAGTTGGTTGTGATGCGGATGGTGTTTCTGTGGACGATGGCGATGCCTCCTCTGGTTTGGTTGGCGCCGTCCTTCTGGGTGATCTTGTAGCCATCCGGGATGGCTATGGCAATGTCGGGGGCTGAGGAGGCGTTCATCCAAGTTTCTGTGAGGAAGGCGACGTCTGGTGATGAAGTGTCGCGGGGGTTCCAGAGTTCAACGGCGTGTCTATGGACGGAGCGGGTGTTGAGCAGGATGCATTTGAGGTGGTTGTTGCTGGTGCCTGGCTTGGCGAATGCGGTGCAGGTTCGGAGGCAGGTGAATCTGCAGGCTTGGCAGGTGAAGGGTCCGTGGGCGTGTCTCGGGGTGGCACAGTAGCATGCGGGGTTCTGGCCGGCGTTGAGTGCGTGGAGGGTGGCGGCGTCATAAGTCCATTGGGTGGGCTGGCACCGTCGAGGGCCAGGGGTCCTGGTACTGGGCGCGGTCCAGGCGCGGACGGGCTCAGACGGGCTTGCCTTTGGCGAGCCTTCGGCGCACAGTCGGCGTGCCCACTGCGAGGTCGCGCAGTGGTCGCCATAAGAGGGCAGGAGGGGTCAGCTGGGAGGCGGGAGGGTAGGGAGCCACTGGGTACAGGGGGGCTGGGCCGCACGGGAGGCAGCGGCAGGAAAAACGGGGCTGAGGAGCCTGAAGGAGATGCAGGCACTCACTCGGGCTACAAAACAGAAGGTGGGCACGCGTGGGGGCACTCACTCACTCGGGGTACAAAAAGAAGGGGGGCGGGTAGGCACACGTGGGCACAGGAACAAGGGGCACAGGCAAGTCTCCAGGCGTCGGGGCGCCGATCTGGAGGGAGAAGCAGGCAGGAGCAGCGTCTGGTCAGGCGGAGCTGCAGCGGTGGGGGAGCGACCTACCCCAGGGTCAAGGGTCGCTGTCTCCATCGCGCAGTGGTCGCCTTAAGAGGGGAGAAGGGTCAGCTGGGAGGCGGGAGGGTAGGGAGCCACTGGGTGCAGGGGGGCGGCGCCGCACAGGAGGCAGCGGCGGGAAAAACGGGGCTGAGGAGCCCAAAGGAGATGGGAGGCACTCACACACTCGGGGTACAAAAAAGAAGGGGGCGGGCAGGCACAAGTGGGGGCACTCACTCGGGGTAAAAAAAGAAGGGGGGCGGGCAGGCACACGTGGGCACAGGAACAAGGGCACAGGCAAGTCTCCAGGCGCCGGGCCGCCGATCTGGAAGGAGAAGCAGGCAGGAGCAGCGTCAGGTCAGGCGGAGCTGAAGCGGTGGGGGAGCGACCTACCCGAGGGTCAAGGACATAAAGGAAGTGACATACAGGAACAGGAAGTGACATACAGGAACAGGAAGTGACTTGCAGGAACATGAAGTGACAAAACAGGAAGGGGAGGTGTCGCCATCTTGGATAGGTAAAAGAGTGAAGTGCAATATTATGGCCCAAAGTAAAGGGGAACACCAGACGCCCACACCAAGTGAGTGTAATGTCCAATGGTGCCTTTGGAAGCAGATGGGCCACCGTGAAAGTATGCAGCGTGTCCGAAAACCAACAGGCATTGCGAGTGCTTTCCCCAATGCTGTTGAAATGGACACAGCGGGACATATTGCTGTTCCACAGAGCCCCCAAAGACGAGGGAGGGGCACCGTGGGCTGCACCACAGTGGGTGAAGAGCAAACACATAGCGCCACATGTCGCAAGTCAGCCCGTGGCATAACAATTGTGTGGAGTGGTATTGTTTGCCATGGAGTAGAGTGAAATTGTTGAGCATGAAGTGGAGATAAATTGTATGACATTTTGGGGTGTGGAATAGAATGGACTGGAATTGTGTGGAGTGGAGTCACTTTTTTTTAATTGAGTAGCGTGGAGGGGAACAGTATGGCATTGTGTGGCATGGAGTGTAGTGGAGTTGAACTGTGTGGTATTGTGTGTAGTGGTATTGCGTGGCATGGAGTCGAGTGAAATTGTGAGGCATGGAGTGGAGGGAAATTGTATGACATTTTTTGACATGGAATGGACTGGAATTGTGTGGAGTGGAGTGAAATTGTTGTGAGAAGTTAGCCTGGCATATGATGTCCACTAGTTCTAGTGGGCACCGTGCACCAGTCTAATCGACCCTTATTGATGGTGGTTGTAAAGTCAACCGTATAGAAAGTTATCCTAGTGGTAGCATGGATCAGCAGTCATCAGGCTAAGACTTCAGAGAGCATGTGAAGCAAGTTGTTTTACCAACTATAATCCCTTGAATGCCAAATGAAAGGACACCACACAAGGTATATATCAAATATACATGTATTTATTCTAAACACAACCCCTCTTCACCCTTTATGAGGTCAGATGTAAAAGCACAATACAAGTTACTTAATTAACAGACGATAAGTTGCACAAATACAGTTATACCCCAGGGGCCTCAAAAACCATATAGTAAAATAGTGGCATAAGAACCACATCTGGAATAGAAAGTAGGCCTAGGGCATCGCTGGGGCTACTCTAAACAACCAAAGGTTAGGAAGTAGGAGGCCCACGGGAGACGCGTGCAGTGTCTATACACAGCCTTCCCTCCCTTCCCTCTGCATGTGTCAGCCCTGGTCAAATGCTAAGAGGCCCTGGGGAGTTCACACCTCTCCTGGGCCTCACAGCACAATCTCTTGGACCTCCCAGCACTTGTGTAGTGCTACGAGGTCCAAGGTTGCCTTGAAACCCGCTTCGCCTTGGTCTCACTGCCACAGTGTAGCGCTGCCCCGCCTAGGGTAGGAGCCCTCTCTGGGCCTCACAGCACTTGTGTAGCACTGCGAGGCACAGGGGAGGGAACCCTCCCTTACGCTTTCAGTGATGGTGACTCAGACAACAAACTAGGACCCTCCTGAGCAGCAGAGACAGTGTGGCTGCAGCCCCCCTCCATGACTCCCTGTGCAGGGTGTTAATCTTCACCCCCACCTCCCCAGGCAATCAACCTTGCCCCTTTGAAGTGCGAGGCCGAGCCACACCTGGCCCACAAACAGTGCATGGATGGGGGGGAGCACAAGTTAGGCACTCAGCATGGACAGAAAAACGTGTGAGAAGCCACTGATGGGGCTACATGTGGATAAGGTGAACGTGCCCCTCCCCCGCAGCTGCTTCACACAGTGGAGGACTGTAAGGGGGAGCTAGCCGCGCCCCCTCTTTGCGCGAGCCATAGAACCATCCAAATTGGTTCAGACATTATGGTGCTCCAGAGCGCTCGAGGTCAGAAATTGACCAGCAATGTACTCTGCCCACAAATGAAATGACATTGTATCTCCTGAACCATGAGGCCCATATTAAAGAGGCAAGGCTTGATGGTTTGGGAGGATATCAGAAACTGAAATGAATCCCCGCAGACCAACGAACACCACCCCAACAGGAACTCAGGCAAAGGAAAAGTAGGGAGGCCATTGGTGCATTTATGGATAGACGAGGTTCCGGGGCAATCTCCCAACTGCGGTGATGGGGAGGGTGACACTGTCCAGGGTGGGACCTCTGGGAGGAGGACACAGTCCAGGATGGTACCTCTGGGAGGGTGACACACTCCAGGATGGTACCTCTGGGGAGGGTGATACACTCCAGGATGATACCTCTGGGAGGGTGACACACTCCAGGATGGTACCTCAAGGGAGGGTGACACACTCCAGGATGGTACTGCTGGAAAGGGTGACACCCTCCAGGATGGTACCTCAAGGGAGGAGGACACACTCCAGGATGGTACCTCTGGGGAGGGTGGCACACTCCTGGATGGTACCTCTGTGAGGGTGACGCACTCCAGGATGGTACCTCAAGGGACGGTGACACACTCCAGGATGGTACCTCTGGGGAGGGTGACACACTCCAGCATGGTACCTCAAAGGAGGGTGACACACTCCAGCATGGTACCTCTGGGGAGGGTGACACACTCGAGGATGGTACTTCAAGGGAGGGTAACACACTCCAGCATGGTACCTCTGGGAGGGTGACGCACTCCAGGATGGTACCTCTGGGGGTGAAACACTCCAGGATAGTACCTCTGGGAGGGTGACACACTCCAGAATGGTAACTCTAGGGAGGGTGACACACTCTAGGATGGCACCTCTGGGGAAGGTGACACTCCAGGATGGTACCTCTGGGGTGGGTGACAGAGTCCTGGATGGTACCTGTGGGAGGATGGCACACTGCAGGATGGGTCCTCAAGGGAGGGTGGCACACTCCAGGATGGGACCTCTGGAAGGGCGAAACACTCCAGGATGGTACCTCTGGGAGGGAGACACACTCCAGGATGGTTCCTCTGGGAAGGTGACACACTCCAGGATGGGACCTCAAGGGAGGGTGGCGCACTCCAAGATGGGACCTCTGTGGAGGGTGAAACACTCCAGGATGGTACCTCAAGGGAGGGTGGCACTCTCCAGGATGGTACCTCTGGGGAGGGTGTCACACTCCAATATGGTAACACTGGGGAGGGTGATACAGTCCAGGATGGTACCTCTGGGGGGTGACACACTCCAAGACGGTACATCGGGGGAGGTAGATGGTACCTCAAGGGAGGGTGACACACTACAGGATGGTACCTCTGGGGAGGTGAAACACTCCAGGATGGTACCTCAAGGGAGGGTGACACACTCCAGGATGGCACCTCTGGGAAGGGTGACACACTCCAAGATGGTACCTCTGGTGAGGGGTACACACTCCAGGATGGTACCTCTGGGGAGGGTGACACACTCCAATGTGGTAACTCTGGAGGGTGACACACTGCAGAATGGTAACTCTGGGAGGGTGGCACACTCAAAAATGGTACCTTTGGGAGGGTGGCACACTCCAGGATGGGACCTCAAGGGAGGGTGACACACTCCAGGATGGTACCTCTGGGAGGGTAACACACTCCAGGATGGTACCTCTGCTGAGGGTGACACACTCCAGGATGGTACCTCTGGGAGGTTGACACACTCCAGCATTGTACCTCTGGGGAGGGTGACACACTCTAGGACGGTGCCTCTGGTGAGGTATTATTCAGAAAAGGGGGTGGTGATGGACAGAGTATCTGAATTAAACAGAACACTCGTACCCAGTTAACAGATCAGGGCTTGATCCATCACCGTTTTTTAGCTCACTGCACCATCCCAGCTCAGAACCTGGCTACATGCAAATTAGTCTGTCCCTTGCCCAGTGCATCATAGGAACAGGGCAGACCAAACTAACAAGCCAATTCTTATACTGAATAGGAAACAAGCTTCCGGGGACCGGTTTCTGGCATTACAGCCGTCTTCGGCCCGGCTTGCTTGAATCCTGATGGTGCAGTGAGCAAGGGACTCACATCTGAGTATACCCTTCCACGCTTATGGTGGACAAAACGATTCAGAAAAGGGGGTGGTGATGGACAGAGTATCTGAATTAAACAGAACACTCGTACCCAGTCAACAGATCAGGGCTCACATATAAAGTAATTAACAATAATTACAAATTAATATCAATTAATAAATTTACATATTTAATTAATTATAATTACTTCCCACCCTATTCCCCTATAAACCCACAACCCGCTACAGAATTACTTTACGCAATAATTATAAAAACAAACATCATTTAATAAAATTATTTATAACATAAATACACACTTTTCACAAATATTATTACATAAAAATACACTATAAAATATTATATATTATTAAAAAATCGATATTTTTGCTATCTATATTTTATACAGTCGATATTACTTCACTTACCTTAAAAACGATATTTTTGTAGTCTATATTCTTTTCAGTCGATATTTTGTCCAGTCTATATTATTTACTCGATATTATGTCCAAACTATATTTTGGACTCGATATTATGTCTGTGCACCGTTGAGGTGTTTGCTTGAGAACACAGTGCGTGGAGCCTACCGGGGGAGTGCGAGGACCAGCATCCTCCATTCTACACAGCTGGTGCCTCTTCCCCCGGCAGCCACGCCCCCAGCCTCCAGCCATAACTACCTTCGGAAACACCCGCTGCTTAGGTGCCGCTTATCGACGAAATCACCTTTTTGTCACGAGGATTGACCCTGACTGTTGCCTGCACTTAGAGGCTGTTTGTTCTGCTGCCACCTTTCGCGACACCCGCTTCGCGGGTGCCGCTAAAAGACATTCCCTCCAGCGGCGAGGTTCGTGTAAGCTTCCCTGCATTTCATCTGCTCCCTGAGGCCGTCTAACCTGGTGTGAACGGCTCCGCAGAAGGCGGAGAGCACACTCGCTCCCAGTGGATAACGGCCCAGATTGAGGTCTTTGCTTGAGAACACAGTGCGTGGAGCCTACCGGGGGACTGCGAGGACCAGCATCCTCCATTCTACACAGCTGGTGCCTCTTCCCCCGGCGGCCACGCCCCCAGCCTCCAGCCATAACTACCTTCAGAAACACCCGCTGCTTTGGTGCCGCTTATCGAGGAAATCACCTTTTTGCCACGAGGATTGACCCTGACTGTTGCCTGCACTCAGAGGCTGTTTGTTCTGCTGCCACCTTTCGCGACACCCGCTTCGCGGGTGCCGCTCAAAGACATTCCCTGCAGCGGCGAGGTTCGTGTAAGCTTCCCTGCATTTCATCTGCTCCCTGAGGCCGTCTAACCTGGTGTGAGCGGCTCCGCAGTCGGCGGAGAGCACACTCGCTCCCAGTGGATAACGGCCCAGGTTGAGGTCGGATCACTGAAATAATATCGACTTCACAAATATCGAGTTGACAAAATATCATTGACAAAATATCGATGGACAAAATACCGACTGGCTATCTTCAAACAGGTAAGTACAAAAATATCGACTCTAAAATATCGAGTTACTAAAATATAGATTGTAAAAAATATCGTTTTTTTTAAATGTCTTTAAATAAATTAATACTAATGTAGTAAAAAAAATATTTAGTCTAAACTTACTTTAAATTATTAAAATGAATGTTATATTAATAAATATTTATTTTGAAATTAAAAATAAATCTAAAAAAATAATACATATATATTTATAAAATGTGTTTATATTTAATAAACATATATAATACATTTACCGTAGCATAGCAAAATAGTTAACTATTATTGTAACAACTGTAGTGAATTCTACAATAGCTAAAGCGTTGGATAGTGTAGGGGTAAAATTTACTATTCCCACTCCAGTGGGTGCAACAGTAGGGAAAGCGTTGGATAGCGTAGGGGTAAAACTCACTATTCCCACTCCAGTGGGTGCAACAGTAGGGAAAGCGCTGAATAGCGTAGGGGTACAAATTACTATTCCCACTCCAGTGGGTGCAACAGTAGCGAAAGGGTTGGATAGCGTAGGGGTTAAAATTACTATTCCCACTCCAGTGGGTGCTACAGTAGGGAAAGCGTTGGATAGCGTAGGGGTTAAAATTACTATTCCCACTCCAGTGGGTGCAACAGTAGGGAAAGCGTTGGACAGTGTAGGGGTTAAAATTACTATTCCCACTCCAGTGGGTGCAACAGTAGGGAAAGCGTTGGATAGCGTAGAGGTTAAAATAACTATTCCCACTCCAGTGGGTGCTACAGTAGGGAAAGCGTTGGATAGCGTAGGGGTTAAAATTACTATTCCCACTCCAGTGAGTGCAAAAGTAGGGAAAGCGTTGGATAGCGAAGGGGTTAAAGTTACTATTCCAACTCCAGTGGGTGCAACAGTAGGGAAAGCGTTGGATAGCGTAGGGGTTAAAATTACTATTCCCACTCCAAAGAGTGCAACAGTAGGGAAAGCGTTGGATAGCATAGGGGTTACAATTACTATTCCCACTCCAAGGAGTGCAACAGTAGGGAAAGTGTTGGATAGCGTAGGGGTTAAAATTACTATTCCCACTCCAGTGGGTGCAACATTAGGGAAAGCGTTGGATAGCGTAGGGGTTAAAATTACTATTCCCACTCCAGTGGGTGCAACAGTAAGGAAAGCGTTGGATAGCGTAGGGGTTAAAATTACTATTCCCACTCCAGTGGGTGCAACAGTAGGGAAAGCGTTGGATAGCGTAGGGGTTAAAATTACTATTCCAACTCCAGTGGGTGCAACAGTAAGGAAAGCGTTGGAAAGCGTAGGTGGGTGTAAACATTACAATTCACAATCCAGAGAATACAACATTAGGGAAAGTAGATCTTTCATATATAAATCAAAAATCTAACAAGAATTATCTAATAATAATTAATAAAAATCAAATAAAAATGTTATATAATAGAATAAATAATAATTGACATTTAATAATTAACAATAATTCTTTTAATTATTCACCTATTAATACAAATTAATTAAACATAAACAATTAATTTTTTAATAATTAAAAATTATTTCACTATTATTTCCAAATAAATAACGTGTATTTTATTTTATTATTTAACTAGCAGCCCGTCCCGACCTTGTCCGGGAGCAACAGGCTTCCCCGACCCCCGACCGCCCCGACATTGTCCAGCAGCCCAGGCCCCCTTCCGGCCCGACCCCCGCCTGCCCCGACCCCCGCCTGCCCTGACACGGGTCCCCTTACCTCAGCCGCTGCTCCTCCCACCTGTCCGCAGCTCGCACCGCCGCTAACCTGTCCGCTGCTCCTCACGTCATCGCTTCTCCCCCGCGCCATGTCCGTCGCTCCCTTACCTCAGCCGCCGCTCCTCCAGCCTGTCCGCTGCTCGCACCGCCGCTGGCCTGTCCGCTGCTCCTCACGTCACCGCTCCTCCCCCGCGCCATGTCCGCCGCTCCTCGTCGCGCTCCTGGACGCCGCTCTTCCCCGCGCTCCTGACGTGAGCACGCACTTCGCGGCTGGCGCTACTTCGGAGGGACACATTTTTTTTTACTGGAAATTTTTTGAATAACTTTTTTATTTTTATTTATATAGCCTATAACCATCTACACACCCTGACGATTCCAACGGTGTATCGGGCGTGTGGATTGGCGCTGTGGTTCCCGAGTTTACCCGCCTCAAAGGCTGAAAGTTCTTCCTTTATTATAGTAGTATAGATTATTTATTAATATAGTACTTTCCACCCTATGCCCCTATAAACTCACAACACGCTACAGAAATTAAATTAGTAAAAATCACAGAATAACCAATTAATCAATTATTATAAAATAATTAACAATTATTATTAAATTAATTAACACATATAAATTATTTAACAATTAATTACTAATTACTATCAATAAATATATTTACATATTTAATTATTTTTAATTAAATTACTTCCCACCCTATTCCCCTATAATCCCACAACCCGCTACTGCATTAAATTAGTAAAATGTACATAATTACCAATTAATCAATTATTAATAATTATTTTACAATTACTATTACATTAATTGACACATATAAAGTAATTAACAATAATTACAAATTAATATCAAGTAATAAATTTACATATTTAATTAATTATAATTAAATTACTTCCCACCCTATTCCCCTATAAACCCACAACCCGCTACAGAATTACTTTACGCAATAATTATAAAAACAAAAATCATTTAATACAATTATTTATAACATAAATACACACTTTTCACAAATATTATTACATAAAAATACACTATAAAATATTATATATTATTAAAAAATCGATGTTTTTGCTATCTATATTTTATACAGTCGAGATTACTTCACTTACCTTAAAAACGATATTTTTGTAGTCTATATTCTTTTCAGTCGATATTTTGTCCAGTCTATATTATTTACTCGATATTATGTCCAAACTATATTTTGGACTCGATATTATGTCTGTGCACCGTTGAGGTCTTTGCTTGAGAACACAGTGCGTGGAGCCTACCGGGGGACTGCGAGGACCAGCATCCTCCATTCTACACAGCTGGTGCCTCTTCCCCCGGCAGCCACGCCCCCAGCCTCCAGCCATAACTACCTTCGGAAACACCCGCTGCTTGGGTGCCGCTTATCGAGGAAATCACCTTTTTGCCACGAGGATTGACCCTGGCTGTTGCCTGCACTTAGAGGCTGTTTGTTCTGCTGCCACCTTTCGCGACACCCGCTTCGCGGGTGCCGCTCAAAGACATTCCCTGCAGCGGCGAGGTTCGTGTAAGCTTCCCTGCATTTCATCTGCTCCCTGAGGCCGTCTAACCTTGTGTGAGCGGCTCCGCAGTCGGCGGAGAGCACACTCGCTCCCGGTGGATAACGGCCCAGGTTGAGGTCTTTGCTTGAGAACACAGTGCGTGGAGCCTACCGGGGGACTGCGAGGACCAGCATCCTCCATTCTACACAGCTGGTGCCTCTTCCCCCGGCGGCCACGCCCCCAGCCTCCAGCCATAACTACCTTCGGAAACACCCGCTGCTTGGGTGCCGCTTATCGAGGAAATCACCTTTTTGCCACGAGGATTGACCCTGACTGTTGCCTGCATTGGCTGTTTGTTCTGCTGCCACCTTTCGTGACACCCGCTTCGCGGGTGCCGCTCAAAGACATTCCCTGCAGCGGCGAGGTTCGTGTAAGCTTCCCTGCATTTCATCTGCTCCCTGAGGCCGTCTAACCTGGTGTGAGCGGCTCCGCAGTCGGCAGAGAGCATACTCGCTCCCAGTGGATAACGGCCCAGGTTGAGGTCTTTGCTTGAGAACACAGTGCGTGTAGCCTACCGGGGGACTGCGAGGACCAGCATCCTCCATTCTACACAGCTGGTGCCTCTTCCCCCGGCGGCCATGCCCCCAGCCTCCTCGTACTTTACTGGCTCAATCACCACCGCGACGCGGGACGCGCGCGGGACGGAGCTCAGGGCGAAGACCGGGCAAAGAGCGGGCCGTTTGAGGCCGTTCGAGTACGGGAGAGTTCGGTCCGGGCCCCCCCCCCTTTTTTATTGCCACATCTGGTGTCCCATTCCACGGAGCAATTAGTACTAGAGAAACCAGAAGCAAATCTACACTAGCCACGGCCGGAGCCTCAAAGGGCCCCATTGACAATTACTTTGTCAAAGCCGGATCTCTTCTGATTGAGGAAATTGACATTTTGGAAAGAAGAATTTCCCAGGAAATTGACTGGGTTAGAAGATCTTCAATGGGGCCAATGGCTCAAGCCAGAACTCCGGAGGGGAGGACCGAACTTATAATCAACGAAATGACCGACCAGGTAACACATCAACTACCTAATCCAACCATTACTGACCCCGATTTTACAATCGAGGCTCCCAGTGAATTTGAGGACATGAGTCTAATGGCCCTCCCAAACAACCAATTGCCTCATACTTCACCAGGAATTTCACACCTAACACTCGATCCAAAAATAGTGGTAGTTAATGGCAAAGAGTCTAGCCTCGATAGAGATAGGGGGGTCAGGGAAGGTGCTATACAAAAAAAGAGGGGGGGTCAAAACAAAGAAGTTAACAGGACAAAGTCCCCAAAATCTAAACCACCTAGGGGAAAAGGGGCGAAGGGAGGCACTACAGTTACCAACCCAGAGAAGCAGGGTACAACAACTACCCCCATAACTCATAGTATAACGGGACCACCACCGGCCACAAACATTACTCTAGTGGATAACTCCAGTGATGGCATCACACTGGAGGACATCGGTACACTTCGCAGGTCGCTATTGAGTCCCCTCGAAGCTCGATTGATCAAGATCGAAGCCAGGCTAGTTCATATCGAAAAATCCACTGTGCAACTAGCTGATTCGAAGAAACTTGATCCCAATGAAGCTAAAGTAGTAAAAGGGGGCCCCGATCCAAAGACTAAAAAGGGTAACGAAACCACTACAGTTGTAAAGAATAAGTTACCCTCCACCGACTCCCACAACCCACCGACCATCCCTAACAAGACACTCCTACCCACAACTATTATTAAATTAATTAACACATATAAATTAATTAACAATTAATTACTAATTACTATCAATAAATATATTTACATATTTAATTATTTTTAATTGAATTACTTCCCACCCTATTCCCCTATAATCCCACAACCCGCTACAGCATTAAATTAGTAAAATTTACATAATTACCAATTAATCAATTATTAATAATTATTTTGCAATTACTATTAAATGAATTTGCACATATAAATTAATTAACAATTAATTACAAATTAATATCAATTAATAAATTTACATATTTAATTAATTATAATTAAATTACTTCCCACCCTATTCCCCTATAAACCCACAACCCGCTACAGAATTACATTACGCAATAATTATAAAAACAAAAATCATTTAATAAAATTATTTATAACATAAATACACACTTTTCACAAATATTATTACATAAAAATACACTATAAAATATCATATATTATTAAAAAATCGATATTTTTGCTATCTATATTTTATACAGTCGATATTACTTCACTTACCTTAAAAACAATATTTTTGTAGTCTATATTCTGTCCAGTCGATATTTTGTCCAGTCTATATTATTTACTCGATATTATGTCCAAACTATATTTTGGACTCGATATTATGTCTGTGCACCGTTGAGGTCTTTGCTTGAGAACACAGTGCGTGGAGCCTACCGGGGGACTGCGAGGACCAGCATCCTCCATTCTACACAGCTGGTGTCTCTTCCCCCGGCGGCCACGCCCCCAGCCTCCAGCCATAACTACCTTCGGAAACACCCGCTGCTTGGGTGCCGCTTATCGAGGAAATCACCTTTTTGCCACGAGGATTGACCCTGACTGTTGCCTGCACTTAGAGGCTGTTTGTTCTGCTGCCACCTTTCGCAACACCCGCTTCGCGGGTGCCGCTCAAAGACATTCCCTGCAGCAGCGAGGTTCGTGTAAGCTTCCCTGCATTTCCTCTGCTCCCTGAGGCCGTCTAACCTGGTGTGAGCGTCCGCAGTCGGCGGAGAGCACACTCGCTCCCAGTGTATAACGGCCCAGGTTGAGGTCTTTGCTTGAGAACACAGTGCGTGGAGCCTACCGGGGACTGCGAGGACCAGCATCCTCCATTCTACACAGCTGGTGCCTCTTCCCCCGGCGGCCACGCCCCCAGCCTCCAGCCATAACTACCTTCGGAAACACCCGCTGCTTGGGTGCCGCTTATCGAGGAAATCACCTTTTTGCCACGAGGATTGACCCTGACTGTTGCCTGCACTTAGAGGCTGTTTGTTCTGCTGCCACCTTTCCCGACACCCACTTCGCGGGTGCCGCTCAAAGACATTCCCTGCAGCGGCGAGGTTCGTGTAAGCTTCCCTGCATTTCATCTGCTCCCTGAGGCCGTCTAACCTGGTGTGAGCGGCTCCGCAGTCGGCGGAGAGCACACTTGCTCCCAGTGGATAACGGCCCAGGTTGAGGTCTTTGCTTGAGAACACAGTGCGAGTTTGTGAATTCCAAAATTAATATAAAAATTACACAAAAGTGTAAGTTTACTCTTGCGGATGAGACACAATGTGTGGTGGAGTTGACTAGAATGACATTGTGGCATTGTAAGGAATAGAGTAAAGTGGATTGAAGTGGAATTGTGTGACATTGTGGGGAATTGGTTGGAATGGATTGGGATTGTGTGGTGTAGAGAGAAGTGGAACGGGATTGTGTGGCATTGTGAGGAGTGGTATTGTGTGGCATTGTGTGGAGTGGAGTAAAGTTGTGTGGAGTAGAATTGTGTAGATTTGTGAAAGTGAAGGGGAGTTGAATTGTGTGGCATGGAGTTGAGAAGAATGTTGTGGCATTGTTTGGTGTGGAATGGACTGGAGTTGTGTGGCTCAGAAAGGAGTGGGGTGGAGTGGAATTGTGTTTGCAGAAAATAAGTTGTATCATTTCTTATCTGTAAGCCAAAATTCAGCCTTCCTGCAGTCCTCCATTAAGTCAGAGTTAACAGGATTTGCCAGATTGCTTTGATGAAGTGACCCAGTGAGAGGCTATGAGGTGGAGAGGCCTCTGCTAAGCAGGTATGCCAGAGCAGGGCAGAGGGGTCATAAAGCATGAAGCTTCAAGGAGGATTGGGACAGGCAGGCAATGTCAGGTCATTTAACCCCATACCCTCTGGCCCAGCCAGATAGGGGGCTATGGGCAGGAATTTACAGATGTTAGGGTATGGAGAGCTATGTAAATGAGCCATACTGAGAGTTGGTTTAGTTATCTCTTTATGCTCTGCTGAGATTTTCAGCCATGATGAATTTTTGTCCGAATAGTGCTTTCTGGGAAAAGATTACGCCGCAATTTGGAGGAAGTGGTCATGTTCTGGGATGTTGCCTTGCACCTCATTGGACAGGAGTGTTCTCCTGTTTCACCCCATAGAACAAAAAATGTAATAAGCATGTGAGTGGTGCACTGCAATTGTGTGTTGTGGTGGAATTCAGTGAAATTGTGGGCCTAATCCACAAAGGCAAATATACACTTTTGTGTAAATTCACATATATTTTGGAATTCACTAAATTGCATTTTAATAATACGTTTATGAGTGTGAAGACTCTGCAGTAGGGCGGAAAACTATGCACATAAAAAGCCAGGCATGTTGTATCTTTTTATTTGCAGAGTTCTTCGCTCCACCCTCCCAACACCCCCTTCCCCCCACTGCGGAGCCTTCGCACTTGTAATCTTACTATTAAAACGAAGTTTGTGAATTCCAAAACAAACGTAACTTACACCAAAGTGTAAGTTCACCTTTGTGAATCAGACCCAGTGTGTCGTGGAGTGGAATTGTGTGGCATTGTAAGGAATGGAGTAGAGTCAACTGGAATTGTATGACATTGTGGGGAGCTAGGTAGAATGGAGTGGAATTTGGCGATGTGGAGTGAAGTCAAGTGGAATTGTGTGGCATTGTATGGAGGTGAGTAGAAATGTGTGGCATTGTGTGGAGTGGAATAATGTGTGGTGTGGAGTGGAAATATGTAGCTTTGGCATGGAGTGAAGTAGAGGGGAATTGTGTGGAGAAAAGAAGAATTGTGTGGAGTGGAGTAAAGTTGTGAGGTGTGGAGTGTGGTGGAAATGTGTGGTATTCTGTTGAGTGGAGTGAAAATTGTTAGCATGTTATGGCATGGAGTGGAGGTCATCACGTGAATGGTGCAGCAGGTGCGGTAGCACCAGAACCAACATCTCTAAGCACCCCACTGAACACCAAATATTACTATATTTTACTTTTCAACAGGCAGTCACAAGTGCACTTACCTTGCAGATTATAGGGTTATGAAGTGAATGATGCAGCAGGTGCAGTGGCACCGTGCCCAAAAGTTGTCATAACTCCTCTAAACATCAAATATTGCCATATTTTACTACTAAAAAAGCAGTCACACGTGCAGGTATCATGCAGGCAACAGGGTCATTATTTCGGTGGTGTAGCAGGTGCAGTGGCGTCGAACCCAAAATTGATCAGAACACCTCTAAACACCAAATATTGCTATATTTTACTATTCAACAGGCGGTCACAAGTGCACTTACCTTGCAGATTATAGGGTTATGAAGTGAATGATGCAGCAGGTGCAGTGGCACCGGGCCCAAAAGTTCTCACAACTCCACTAAACACAAAATATTGCCATATTTTACTACTAAAAAAGCAGTCACACGTGCAGGTATCATGCAGGCAACAGGGTCATTATTTCGGTGGTGCAGCAGGTGCAGTGGCGCCGAACCCAAAATTGATCAGAACATCTCTAAACACCAAATATTGCTATATTTTACAACTAAACAGGAAGTCACAAATTCAGTTATCTAGCAAGCGCTAGAGTCATGATTTCAATAGTGCAACCGGGGCAGTGACACTGGGACTAAAAGCTCCTGGCACCCCCTTAAAACCGATTATTGCTACATTTCTCAACTAACCCGGCAGTCACAGGTGCAGTTATCTTTCAGGCACTAGAGTCATAAGTTGAATGGTGCAGCAGGTGCAGTGACACCGGGCCCAAAAGTTCTTAGAACTCCTCTAAACACCTAATATTGTTATATTTAACAACTAAACAGGCAGTCACAAAAGTTACTTTTAAGGCACTAGACGCATAATTTAAATGGTGCGGCAGGTGCAGTGGCACTTGGCCCAAACGTTACCAGAACTCCTCTAAACACTTAATATTGCTATTACATCAATTAATTCTATAATTTTCGTCATTCATTCCAATTTTTAAAATGCTGCTATTTACCCGCACTGTACCACTAATAACAGGATAATATATTGTCTTTTTGTACATGAACACGTCATACCACTTTAACAAACTTTCTGTAACTTATATTGTACAACTACTCAGCCAGCTGAAACTTACAACAAAAACAAAACAAAAACAGCTTATCACATATATAAAACCTTTTGTATTTACATATGCTTATTCCAAATGACATGCTGTTCGGCTGCTGCAGACAAACATTTATTGTCACTTTGATGAACAAGAAAAACATAAACATAAATTATTCTCAAATGTGTTTGACAGATTTACCAGTCTTTCTGTGGCCCGCATAGGTCGAGGTTTTGAAACTGGAGCATAACTCGAAGTGTGAAATAATTTAATCACAGTATAGCACATATCTTTTTTCTAGAAAGGAATGCTTAAACTATAATCCTTCATCCATAGTGGTCCTCATCTCCCAGGATCTCTGCCCGGCTGCACGAGACACTGTTCTAACCTGTAGAAGTTGAACCGCACAGAAAAGAGGCTCCTCCCACCCCTTTGAGATAATGTGAATGAAAACGGTTTTATTTCCTTTGTGAATAGGGCGCTGTTTCCATGTTCGTCGATAGTGTCCAATACTTTACACAGTCTGCAGTGTTCCACGTGCACCGTGGAAATATCTGCATTGTGTCCAGTCTAGGGCTTGGATAGACCATTCCTTGATGGAGGCAGAATCTACCTGTGAAACCCTCACACTATTGAATCATGTACATGCTCACTGGCAAACCTGGCCCGTTACCAATATCACTCACGCCCCAGAGCTGGGAGGCCCCGGGGAGTTCACACCTCACCTGGGAGCCACCCACCCTCTGTCAGGCCTGGTCTAGTTCTAAGAGGCCCTGGGGGGTTCACATCTCTTCTGGGCCTCGCAGCACAATCTCTTGGGCCTCCCAGCAGCACTTGTGTAGCGCTGCGAGGCCCAGGCGAGGGGGCCCTCACTTAGGCCTGCAGTGATGGTGACTCAGACAACAAACGAGGCCCCCCTGAGCTGCAGAGACAGTGTGGCTGCTGCCCCCCCCCCCCCCGCCCCCCCCATGACTCCCTGTGCAGGGTGTTCATCGTCTCCCCCGCCCTTTGAAGTGCGAGGCCGAGCCACACCGGGTCCACAAACTGCACATGGATGGGGGGGGCCCTCAGCATGGACAGAAACACGTGTGAAGTTGCTGGGGTCTGTGGCCCACTGATGGGGCCCCATGTGGATAGGGTGAACGTGGGGCCCCGGGCAGCTGCTTCACTCAGTGGAGGACGCTAAGGGGGGCCAGCCGCGCCCCCTCTTTGCCCGCGCCATAGAACCATCCAAGCTGGTTTAGACATTATGGTGTCCCAGAGGCCTCGAGGGCAGAAATTGACCAACAATGTACCCTGCCCGCAAATGATATGATATTGTATCCCCCAAACCTTGAGACCCATCTGAAAGGGGCAAGGCTGGATGGTTTAGGGTGGGGGGAATCAGACCCCAAAGGCAACTGCGCCAAATCCAGCCGATTTCTGCAACTAAATGGAGAAAGCAGTGTCAGGAGTGACTCAGCCCCAGCCCCGCTGATGTGGGCAAAGCGTAAACTGAAATAAACCCCGAGGGATCAACAAACGACACCCCGACGAGGACTGAGGCAAAGGAAATGTAGGGAGGCCATTGGTGCAGTTAGAAATAGACGAGTTTCTATGGCCATCTCCCCCAAGCGGTGATGGGGAGAATAACACACTCCAGGATGGTGCCTCTGGGAGGGTGACACACTCCTGGATGATACCTCTGGGGAGGGTGACACACTCCAGGATGGTACCTCTGGGGGTGACACAATCCAGGATGGTACCTCTGGGAGGGCGACACACTCCAGGATGGTACCTCTGGGGCGGGTGACACACTGCAGGATGGTACCTCTGGGGAGGGTGACACACTCCAGGATGGTGCCTCTGGGGAGGGTGACACACTCCAGGATGGTACCTCTGGGGGTGACACAATCCAGGATGGTACCTCAGTGGAGGGTGACACACTCCAGGATGGTACCTCTGGGGAGGGTGACACACTCCAGTATAGTAGCTCTGGGAGGGTGACACACTCCAGGATGGTACCTCTGGGATTGAAACAGTCCAGGATGGTACCTCTGGGGAGGGTGACACAGTCCAGGATGGTGCCTCTGGGAGGGTGACACACTGCAGAATGGTACCTCTGGGGAGGGTGACACACTCCAGGATGGTACCTCTGAGGGTGACACAATCCAGGATGGTTCCTCTGGGAGGGTGACACACTCCACGATGGTACCTCTGGGAGGGTGACACACTCCAGGATGGTGCCTCTGGGGAGGGTGACACACTCCAGGATGGTACCTCTGGGAAGGGTGACACACTCCAGGATGGTACCTCAGGGGAGGGTGACACACTCCAGGATAGTAGCTCTGGGAGGGTGACACACTCCAGGATGGTGCCTCTGGGGAGGGTGACACACTCCAGGATGGTACCTCTGGGGGTGACACAATCCAGGATGGTACCTCTGGGGAGGGTGACACACTCCAGGATGGTACCTCTGGGGAGGGTGACACACTCCAGTATAGTAGCTCTGGGAGGGTGACACACTCCAGGATGGTACCTCTGGGATTGACACAGTCCAGGATGGTACCTCTGGGGAGGGTGACACAGTCCAGGATGGTGCCTCTGGGAGGGTGACACACTGCAGAATGGTACATCTGGGGAGGGTGACACACTCCTGGATGGTACCTCTGGGAGGGTGACACACTCCAGGATGGTACCTCTGGGAGGGTGACACACTCCAGGATGGTACCTCTGGGGAGGTTGACACAATCCAGGATGGTGCCTCTGGGGAGGGTGACACACTCCAGGATGGTGCCTCTGGGGAGGGTGACACACTCTAGTATGGTACCTCTGGGGAGGGTGACACACTCCAGGATGGTGCCTCTGGGGAGGGTGACACGCTGCAGGATGGTACCTCTGGGGAGGGTGACACACTCCAGGATGGTACCTCCGGGAGGGTGACACACTTCAGTATGGTACCTCTGGGGAGGTTGACACACTCCAGGATGGTACCTCTGGGAGGGTGACACACTCCAGGATGGTACCTCTGGGGAGGGTGAAACACTCCAGGATGGTACCTCTGGGAAGGGTGACACACTCCAGGGTGGTACCTCTGGGGAGGGTGACACACTCCAGGATGGTACCTCTGGGAGGGTGACACACTCCAGGATGGTACCTCTGGGGAGGGTGACACACTCCAGGATGGTACCTCTGGGGAGGGTGACACACTCCAGGATGGTGCCTCTGGGGAGGGTGACACACTCCAGGATGATACCTCTGGGGAGGGTGACACAATCCAGGATGGTACCTCTGGGGAGGATGACACACTCCAGGATGGTACCTCAGGGGAGGGTGACACACTCCAGGATGGTACCTCAGGGGAGGGTGACACACTCTGGGATGGTACCTCTCGGAGGGGGACACAGTCCAGGATGGTACCTCTGGGAGGGTGACTCACTCCAGGATGGTACCTCTGGGTAGGGTGACACACTCCAGGATGGTTCCTCTTCGAGGGTGACACACTCCAGGATGGTGCCTCTGGGGAGGGTGACACACTGCAGGATGGTACCTCTGCGGGTGACACAATCCAGGATGGTACCTCTGGGAGGGTGACACACCCCAGGATGGTACCTCTGGGGGTGACACAATCCAGGATGGTGCCTCTGGGAGGGTGACACACTCCAGGATGGTACCTCTGGGAGGGTGACACACTCCAGGATGGTACCTCTGAGGTGGGTGACAGACTCCAGGATGGTGCCTCTGGGGAGGGTGACACCCTGCAGGACGTACCTCTGCGCAGGGTGACACACTCCAGGATGGTGCATCTGGGGAGGGTGACACACTCCAGGATGGTACCTCTGGGGGTGACACAATCCAGGATGGTACCTCTGGGGGTGACACAATTCAGGATGGTACCTCTGGGAGGGTGACCCACTCCAGGATGGTACCTCTGGGAGGGTGACACACCCCAGGATGGTATCTCTGGGGGTGACACAATCCAGGATGGTACCTCTGGGAGGGTGACACACTCGAGGATGGTGCCTCTGGGGGGGGTGACACACTGCAGGTTGGTACCTCTAGGAGGGTGAAACAGTCCGGGATGGTACCTCTCGGAGGGTGACACACTCCAGGATGGTACCTCTGGGAGGGTGACACACTCCAGGATGGTACCTCTGGGAGGGTTACACACTCCAGGATGGTACCGCTGGGAGGGTGACCCACTCCAGGATGGTACCTCTGGGAGGGTGACACACTCCAGGATGGTACCTCTGGGGGTGACACACTCCAGGATGGTACCTCTGGGAGGGTGACACACTCCAGGATGGTACCTCTGGGTGGGTGACACACTCCAGGATGGTGCCTCTGGGGAGGGTGACACACTGCAGGATGGTACCTCTGGGGAGGGTGACACACTCCAGGATGGTGCCTCTGGGGAGGGTGACACACTCAAGGGTGGTACCTCTGGGGAGGGTGACACACTCCAGGGTGGGACCTCTGGGGAGGGTGACACACTCCAGGATGGTACCTCTGGGGGTGACACAATTCAGGATGGTACCTCTGGGAGGGTGACCCACTCCAGGATGGTACCTCTGGGAGGGTGACACACCCCAGGATGGTATCTCTGGGGGTGACACAAACCAGGATGGTACCTCTGGGAGGGTGACACACTCGAGGATGGTGCCTCTGGGGAGGGTGACACACTGCAGGATGGTACCTCTAGGAGGGTGAAACAGTCCGGGATGGTACCTCTCGGAGGGTGACACACTCCAGGATGGTACCTCTGGGAGGGTGACACACTCCAGGATGGTACCTCTGGGGAGGTTGACACAATCCAGGATGGTGCCTCTGGGGAGGGTGACACACTCCAGGATGGTGCCTCTGGGGAGGGTGACACACTCTAGTATGGTACCTCTGGGGAGGGTGACACACTCCAGGATGGTGCCTCTGAGGAGGGTGACACGCTGCAGGATGGTACCTCTGGGGAGGGTGACACACTCCAGGATGGTACCTCCGGGAGGGTGACACACTTCAGTATGGTACCTCTGGGGAGGTTGACACACTCCAGGATGGTACCTCTGGGAGGGTGACACACTCCAGGATGGTTCCTCTGGGGAGGGTGACACACTCCAGGATGGTTCCTCTGGGGAGGGTGACACACTGCAGGATGGTACCTCTGGGGAGGGTGACACACTCCAGGATGGTGCCTCTGGGGAGGGTGAAACACTCCAGGATGGTACCTCTGGGAAGGGTGACACACTCCAGGGTGGTACCTCTGGTGTGGAACAGGAGCCCATATTACCATCGATGCCCAGGCTGCTGGCGCAAGACGCCTCTTAGTTCCCATTCTGAATAATTACCAAAATAAAGAGACGGGCGCTGGAAGCAGGAATCAAGAACAGAGTTTAATTCTCATGAGGAGAGCCTGTCATGTCAGACACGAAACAAGGTGCCATCGGGATGTGCTCTAACAAGTGAGCTGAGACTCTGTCTTTTATACTTTACAAAACACTTGGCATTACAGTCACAGCATTGTGAAACAAAGAAAAGACAACCCCATAATCCTCGTGTCAATCCTACCCCACATGTGTTCACAATAGGGACCCTTGACCTGCTGATAAGAGAGGGGGCAATGACGCAGCTGAATGTTCCGCTGATTATTAGGATGTGTGCGCCTGATCGTAGCCCAGGGGGTGGGGAGGCCAGGATCAATAGTGGGTCCTTTGAAGAGGAGTGACTCCATACAATAAAGGGCAGTAAACAGTGTCTCCCGGCTTAGGCGATGGCCTCGGACATTTGTGGACAGTCCATCGCGGAGGGAGGGTTTGCTAACAGAGGGGTTATTCATGAAAGGAAAGGAGGTGTTGGTCAGGCGCGGCCGTGACTCCCAAGGACAGGGTCTTGCAGAGGAGGAAGGTTTATGACTTGTCCATGTGAGGGAGAAGGAGGGGGTCAGGGTGCGCGCAGGGTCAGAGTCGCACAGAGAGAGAGAGGTCTTATGACCCGTACATGAGAGAACAGGGGCAGTCAGATACAGCTGGGGGGCTATGTCAGCTGAGGCGAAGGATGCTTCTTCAAGAGGGAAATGGGGGGGGGTGCCTGGGTCAAGCAGGAGGGTTGCCTTTCATAGCAGGGTCGCGCAGAGTGCTGGGTTTCATGGTCTATGCATGTGAGAGTGGGAGGGGGGTGCTCAAATGCGCGCAGGAAGGAAGCCAGTGATTCTAATGAGTGGGCAAGAGGCCAAGGTGCCTAAAATGGCTGTCATGTACATATGGGCACGGGCTTTTACTGGCGGAGTGATACGGTCAATATTTCAGGGTATACGTGGTGCCTACAGGGAGGGGGACGGGAGAGGGCAAATGAACGCTGCTTATGTACATCAATTTTTCTATTTCCCACAGTCGCCCCTTTTTACATAACAGAGTTCATTTTTCTAATTGATGGGGGTATATATAAACAACAAAGTTCATTTTCCCATCCCTCCTAGTTAAGGGGGCGTACATATAAACATGTGGTTGATGAAATAGCATTTGTCAATACTAACATATTGCACAAAAATCATGAACAGTTGATGTGATGGGCAGAATGCAGCACATAGGGAATTGCATTTGTCGAGTTCCTATCATTTCAAAAGCACTACATAGCATAAATGTTTCTGACTTAAAAATGTGACCAATGAACATTTTGACCAAGCAGTTGAGGGCGGAATCAGTTCAATATACAAAGTCTCTTCGTCACAGTGTCTTTTAGCAGTGAGCCATCACTGGTAGGCTCTAGTCCGTGTCCTTTCGTTGGCGCTGTTGAGCACCGGCGGTGGAGCTATAGGTCCAGCTCGGTTCTATCCTTACACGTTGCAGGGTGCGGTCAGTCCTCTGCTGTTAGACCACAGTCCTGTTCCCTAAACAATCCGTTTTAGCGGCGCCTTATGCTCGGCACCTATATTTCCGTGGCAACACCCTATTCCCACCTGAATGCCGTTCTTCCTTTTGGCGTGAAGTCACATGGAAAAGAGGGTGTGTGTTGTTCAAACAGTCGATAGGAGAGAGGAGGAGTTGGGTCAGAGTTCCTGGGACACACAAAAGAGACCAAGGGAGCAAAGGATAACAAGCAGGCAGGCCCATCAATCGGGCCCAAAGAAGGGGGACGGAGACTCCAGGCACACGTGGGTTAGCAGACGGAGGGCTTCAGGGCAGCCCGTCAAGTTTCATTTTCCACGTTTGAAATTGCTGTCTCGTCCCGCATCTTGTTGCTCTGCAGCTCCACCTTTGGTCGAGGTCACACGTGTCTCAAGATCTGCAGCCAGGCTGTACGTCACATCCGACCCTTCTCCTTCGGTGGTCGTGAATCTTTGAATAGGTACAAAACAAGCTTTTAGAGAACTGGCAGATGAAGACATTTATGCATGTGAGTTCCTCCCTTAATCCTACGCATTTGGGAGATACGCTCATCGGTCACAGTCAGAGGTCTATTACCAAGCAGTGCATATGTCGGCATTCCTATTGAGTTCATGCCAAGTTTACTCATCGTCCTATTTATAACTCAAGTGAGGACAAACAAGATTCCCATCAACTGTGCATTTCATCATATTCAACATTTCGGAACATTTCCCTTCAAGGCTGGCTAATCTTTTCAAACAGGGCGGGGGCGCTATCATCGAGAGTCAGGTAAAACAGGGGTTTCTCGAGGGACGACAGTTACTCATGGTCATCATGTTTATATCCGGGACAGCAGCTGGGGTCTATCAAATGGGGCGGGGATGCTTCGGGCGCTCGCGCTTGGGTGCAAAAAGGGGGGTGGGGCAATCTGGGCATTGGGGGTCAATCTAGACGTTGGTGTTCGTCTCTGATGAACAGAAAAATAAGGAGCCATTGACATACAGTTCCCCTATAAAAGGCCAAATTGGGGGACCTTAGTCGTCTTACCTGTCCTTTCCTTCTCAGCCAATTCGAGTTCATTCATTTTTGCAGAAAGGAGAGGTAGTAATATGGCGAGATACAATCATTTTAGTTTCGGTCAATTTCGCTGAACACCTTCGCGTTCAATAAGTATCCAATCAGGCTGGTGCCAGTGAGGCACGGTTTTACCATAAAAAGGAAGAGGAAATAGGGAGACTCTCAGAGAGTGAGAGTCGTCCGCAATCTAAACGAGCCATTTGGTACACGTATGACATGTAGAGAGAGAGAGAGAGAGAGAGAGAGAGAGAGAGAGAGAGAGAGAGAGAGAGAGAGAGAGAGAGAGAGAGAGAGAGAGAGAGAAGGGAGAGATATATAGAGAGGAAAAAGGTGGGATGGAGATAGAGAAAGACAGAGAGATGTGTACAAAAATAGGTCATTTAGTGCGTTCACAACACAGAACAGCAGGGGGTCAGGTAACGGAGAGACGCAAACAAAGGGAGAACATAAACCCCTACAGCACACACACACAAACTCAGACAGAGGAAGACAGTACATGTATTACATATATATAAGACATTCACGACAAAACAGAAAACAATAGTTGGCCAACAAAATCCATATTATTATTTTTTTTTTTATATCCTTCCTATCTTTACTATCCTATTTATCTACGTGCTTAGTTCTTTTTACCTTTCCCTCCTTTTCCCTCTTGCTTGTTATCTCTTCGAGCGTTCTCAATTGCCAATACTTACACCTCGGTTAGTCGATCAGAAATTAACCTGGTCGTGCTTTTTACCCATGGTTCGATCTTAAACCATTTTTCAGTTTTCTTCCTTTGGTGGGAAGTTCTCCACGCTTAGGCAACGGCAAGTATTGATCGGGAGAACAGTCGGACAGCTTGGCTAGATCTATAAGAGTGTGAGAAGGGGGCAGTACATTTTGAACATCAGCAACATTTCTAACTTCCCAGACGGGTGGTGCCTTGGTAACCCTTACCCGTGCACCTTTCTTTGTCCTTTCCCTACCTAGTCAAACGTCTAGTTACATTATCTAATGTGTTATTTCTAGTCAATTTTCGTCATACAGTACCCGTCAAGTTTCTATGTCAGTCCATCCTCCCAGTCGCTATGTTCTAAGGAGGAACAGTCATGTTTTAAGTCTACGTCTTTTAAAAAACTTATCGTCATAAGGACTATGCACATATTACCTCCTTCTCTTTTCGTCGGTGGTTCGACCATCGCTCTCCCACACTTCAGCCGACGTTCCGACGTGACCTGCAGAAGGGAGGAGAAAGAAGGGGTGGGGGGCAGCATTCAAAGCACATCAGCATGCAGTAGTCCGAAAATGTTTTTACCTACCACATACTCGACCTATCTCCACGTACTGCATTTCTTTACCATCTCGGCGTTTAAGCCCAGAGGGACCAGTAATGTCAGATAGATAATCATTGACGATCTGCGTATCTACATGAGTTACTTGGTCGCAACCCCTTTTGCTGGGTGCAAGGGTGGCGGTCAGGTGGCATTTCTGTGGTGTCGTTTTAAGGGCGTCTAAAATACTTTTCCGGCTGCCTGTGACACATAATGTAGCTGCTAAATATCTGGTCCTTTTCAACCTTCAGCTTTCATCATAGTTATTCTTCGCTCACAGTAGCAAAACATCCAAAACTCATTAATGCAACCGCTACAACTATGCTTTCTTTGTCAAAATACTTTTAATAAAAAGTGTTGATGTATAAATACAGGCCTACAACCCGGTGGACCGGCCACGGAGCAGGTTGAAACTGTACATAAGAAGAACGAAGTTGGTGACAGTTCATTGCATAAAGTGCAGCAGTGCAATAAAATCGTATCAAACTTCCCTACAGAGCAAGCATGATGCATGTCAGTAATTCATTTTTTCAATTAATTCATTAATTCATTATCCAAATGCTCATTCGCTGTCTAAATTACACCAATTCATTTTCCAAATCATAAGTAGTACCCACCCTAAATCAGTTCTTTGTCCAAACACATGATCAATATCTGTATTGCTTTCTTCTCTAAGCACATAATCACTATCCATCTTATCAACTTTCATTGTCCAAAAATGCACACGTATCTCAGGGCATCAAGATTCGAGCAATCCGGGTGAACAGAGAGTTTGAAAGTTTTGAACAGTCTAACATCAGTCAAAGAGTGGGGAGGGCAGCAACAATTTTCCTACCGGGTCATTCTGGTGTTCCCCCGGAACTGAACAAGTCTGTGCTGTGGCTGTATTTTAGCCATTTCCAAACCGAGGCTGGCGTCGGCAGGAGTGCGTCGATGTCGCGGTTCCCAGTGAGGGGGACGGGGGCGCCCATGCGGAGGGATCGGGGTGCCCCCCGGCTCTCATAGAATCTTCAAAGTTGAGGAGAGAAGGCATGGGGCGTGTGCCCGTCCTGGGCAAAAGACCGCTTTTCGATGTTGACCCTCTTTAAGCAAGAGCATTGGGGCGTCGCTGGAAGCCTCCGCCTGGAGGGAGGTGGGGGAGGCTCGTTCGCGTCACCTCCCCCTTCCAGCGACCCCGCGCCGTTCTCCGGCTCCAGTTGTTTTGGTAAGGCCGTGTCAGGCGATGAAGATGGGGGGGGGGGTCGGTGGCTGAGGCAAGACATCCCCCCCTTTTTGACATGTGGCGGGACTACCTGTAATTGCCCAGGCGCTGACATGTGGCGGGACTACCTGCAACTGTCAGGGTTGTCCGACCTCGCCTTGGCTCCGGTCCTCGTCGATGGCCAGATCAGGCAAGAGAGGGGGTGGGAGGTGGTCGGTGGCTGAGGCAAGACAGCCCCCCCCCCCCCCGTGGCCTGCAGGGCAGCAGAAGAGAGGAGAAATGGAGAGGTCCTTATTATTCTTTTGGGCCGCCTGCCCAACAGCCTCTCCTTCTGACCGCGGCCAGGCGAGCCTCGCATGCCTCGAGGCCTCGCCTTCCGGATGGGCGTAACCGCGGACCTGTTGCACTTCGGGAGCTTCTGGAATGGGGGGTAGGTACCTATTGAATTGTTTCTATTTCATGTGACCGTTATTTGGGCGTGGTGGGAAATGAGGCAGACATGTTTGGAGCAGGAGTAGGCAGCGTAACCTAGCTACCTCGTGGCTGCCTTGGTGTCAAGCTTGTCTTCCCTTGCCATTTTTATGTTTCTTATTGCAGGTTTTTTCTAACGTTTCTTATTTTATTCTTAGCGAAGTTGATAACTCATCAGTGGCCTACTGATTTCGCTCAACTCTTTTTCTTGTATTTTTATGCCATAACCTATTATAAGCTATAGCGACTAGTCCACACTTAATGAACATGTCCTTATTAGGTGTACCCTCCAGTGGAGCTGGATGGTTCATCTCTAATAAGCGGTCCGGGCTAAACAGGCTACCAACCAGTGGGGAGAAGATAGGCATGACGGATTACAACGGGGACAAAGGTCTGCATTACCTATCTTATCACAGCGGGCAAAGACTAGGCAGAATATTTCTATTCTCCGTTGTTTGGCGGCGGTGAATACCTCAAAAGAACCAATAACGAACAATCAATGTTCGGTCAATCAAACAATCAGTGGGGAGAATAAGTGGGCACGAAAAGTTATCGTTACCTACTCTTTCTCTACCTGCAAAGAGAGACCTTGTTCTTCCCTGTTTGCAGACAAAGAATCTCCAGACAATAATCCACGAACGACAGTTCGGGAAACAGTGGGGGAGGAAGATAGGCACGACGGATTACAACGGGGACAAAAGTCTGCGTTACCTATCCTTCACTGCTTGCAAAGGGAGAGCCTGTTGTTTTCTCCGTTTGCAGACGGTGAATCTCCAGAGGTTTCAACAAAGCGTAATACTAGTATTATCCAACAAACAATCATTTCACAATTTGTCGCATTTATGCGACCGTACCCGGACCGGACCGTGTGGGCAGTTCTTCGCCTTCCTCCTTCCAGCGCCCGATCGTTCTCTTACTCCATGATTTTACCGCAGCAGTCCTGTGGGATTCCAGTCAGGACAGTAGGTCACTCAAGAGAGGTCCGTTCAGAATCGGTGAAGTTCATTCAATCGGCAGCCGGGCGAGGGCCCTCTCAAGGCAGGTATACTCCGATCATTTAGATGTTCACCTCATCGTCTGGATCTCTCTTACTGGACCTTATGTCACTGATGGACCCCGCGTTGGGACGCCAATTGTGGAACAGGAGCCCATATTACCATCGATGCCCAGGCTGCTGGCGCAAGACGCCTCTTAGTTCCCATTCTGAATAATTACCAAAATAAAGAGACGGGCGCTGGAAGCAGGAATCAAGAACAGAGTTTAATTCTCATGAGGAGAGCCTGTCATGTCAGACACGAAACAAGGTGCCATCGGGATGTGCTCTAACAAGTGAGCTGAGACTCTGTCTTTTATACTTTACAAAACACTTGGCATTACAGTCACAGCATTGTGAAACAAAGAAAAGACAACCCCATAATCCTCGTGTCAATCCTACCCCACATGTGTTCACAATAGGGACCCTTGACCTGCTGATAAGAGAGGGGGCAATGACGCAGCTGAATGTTCCGCTGATTATTAGGATGTGTGCGCCTGATCGTAGCCCAGGGGGTGGGGAGGCCAGGATCAATAGTGGGTCCTTTGAAGAGGAGTGACTCCATACAATAAAGGGCAGTAAACAGTGTCTCCCGGCTTAGGCGATGGCCTCGGACATGTGTGGACAGTCCATCGCGGAGGGAGGGTTTGCTAACAGAGGGGTTATTCATGAAAGGAAAGGAGGTGTTGGTCAGGCGCAGCCGTGACTCCCAAGGACAGGGTCTTGCAGAGGAGGAAGGTTTATGACTTGTCCATGTGAGGGAGAAGGAGGGGGTCAGGGTGCGCGCAGGGTCAGAGTCGCACAGAGAGAGAGAGGTCTTATGACCCGTACATGAGAGAACAGGGGCAGTCAGATACAGCTGGGGGGCTATGTCAGCTGAGGCGAAGGATGCTTCTTCAAGAGGGAAATGGGGGGGGGGTGCCTGGGTCAAGCAGGAGGGTTGCCTTTCATAGCAGGGTCGCGCAGAGTGCTGGGTTTCATGGTCTATGCATGTGAGAGTGGGAGGGGGGTGCTCAAATGCGCGCAGGAAGGAAGCCAGTGATTCTAATGAGTGGGCAAGAGGCCAAGGTGCCTAAAATGGCTGTCATGTACATATGGGCACGGGCTTTTACTGGCGGAGTGATACGGTCAATATTTCAGGGTATACGTGGTGCCTACAGGGAGGGGGACGGGAGAGGGCAAATGAACGCTGCTTATGTACATCAATTTTTCTATTTCCCACACTGGGGAGGGTGACACACTCCAGGATGGTACCTCTGGGAGGGTGACACACTCCAGGATGGTACCTCTGGGGAGGGTGACACACTCCAGGATGGTACCTCTGGGGAGGGTGACACACTCCAGGATGGTGCCTCTGGGGAGGGTGACACACTCCAGGATGATACCTCCGGGGAGGGTGACACAATCCAGGATGGTACCTCTGGAGAGGATGACACACTCCAGGATGGTACCTCAGGGGAGGGTGACACACTCCAGGATGGTACCTCAGGGGAGGGTGACACACTCCAGGATGGTACCTCTGGGGCGGATGACACACTCTGGGATGGTACCTCTCGGAGGGTGACACAGTCCAGGATGGTACCTCTGGGAGGGTGACTCACTCCAGGATAGTACCTCTGGGTAGGGTGACACACTCCAGGATGGTTCTTCTTCGAGGGTGACACACTCCAGGATGGTGCCTCTGGGGAGGGTGACACACTGCAGGATGGTACCTCTGCGGGTGACACAATCCAGGATGGTACCTCTTGGAGGGTGACACACCCCAGGATGGTACCTCTGGGGGTGACACAATCCAGGATGGTGCCTCTGGGAGGGTGGCACACTCCAGGATGGTACCTCTGGGAGGGTGACACACTCCAGGATGGTACCTCTGAGGTGGGTGACAGACTCCAGGATGGTGCCTCTGGGGAGGGTGACACACTGCAAGACGTACCTCTGCGGAGGGTGACACACTCCAGGATGGTACCTCTGGGGGTGACACAATCCAGGATGGTACCTCTGGGGGTGACACAATCCAGGATGGTACCTCTGGGAGGGTGACCCACTCCAGGATGGTACCTCTGGGAGGGTGACACACCCCAGGATGGTATCTCTGGGGGTGACACAATCCAGGATGGTACCTCTGGGAGGGTGACACACTCGAGGATGGTGCCTCTGGGGAGGGTGACACACTCCAGGATGGTACCTCTGGGGAGGTTGACACAATCCAGGATGGTGCCTCTGGGGAGGGTGACACACTCCAGGATGGTGCCTCTGGGGAGGGTGACACACTCCAGTGTGGTACCTCTGGGGAGGGTGACACACTCCAGGATGGTGCCTCTGTGGAGGGTGACACACTGCAGGATGGTACCTATGGGGAGGGTGACACACTCCAGGATGGTACCTCCGGGAGGGTGACACACTCCAGGATGGTACCCCTGGGGAGGTTGACACACTCCAGGATGGTACCTCTGGGAGGGTGACACACTCCAGGATGGTTCCTCTGAGGAGGGTGACACAGTCCAGGATGGTTCCTCTATAGGAGGGTGACACACTGCAGGATGGTACCTCTGGGGAGGGTGAGACACTCCAGGATGGTGCCTCTGTGAGGGTGAAACACTCCAGGATGGTACCTCTGGGAAGGGTGACATACTCTAGGGTGGTACCTCTGGGGAGGGTGACACACTCCAGGATGGTACCTCTGGGAGGGTGACACACTCCAGGATGGTACCTCTGGGGAGGGTGACACACTCCAGGATGGTGCCTCTGGGGAGGGTGACACACTCCAGGAAGGTTGCTCTGGGAGGGTGACACACTCCAGGATGGTGCCTCTGGGGAGGGTGACACACTCCAGGATGGTACCTCTGGGGGTGACACAATCCAGGATGGTACCTCTGGGGAGGGTGACACACTGCAGGATGGTACCTCTGGGGAGGGTGACACAATCCAGGATGGTGCATCTGGGGAGGGTGACACACTCCAGTATAGTAGCTCTGGGAGGGTGACACACTCCAGGATGGAACCTCTGGGGTTGACACAGTCCTGGCTGGTACCTCTGGGGAGGGTGACATACTGCAGGATTGTACCTCTGGGGAGGGTGACACAGTCCAGGATGGTGCCTCTGGGGAGGGTGACACACTGCAGGATGGTACCCCTGGGGAGGGTAACACACTCCTGGATGGTACCTCTGGGAGGGTGACACAGTCCAGGATGGTACCTCTGGGAGGGTGACACAATCCAGGATGGTTCCTCTGGGGAGGGTGACACACTGCAGGATGGTACCTCTGGGGAGGGTGACACACTCCTGGATGGTACCTCTGGGAGGGTGACACACTCCAGAATGGTACCTCTGGGAGGGTGACACACTTCAGGATGGTACCTCTGGGGAGGTTGACAAAATCCAGTATGGTGCCTCTGGGGAGGGTGACACACTGCAGGATGGTACCTCTGGGGAGGGTGACACACTGCAGGATGGTACCTCCGGGAGGGTGACGCACTCCAAGATGGTTCCTCTGGGGAGGGTGACACACTCCAAGATGGTACCTCTGGGAAGGGTGACACACTCCAGGGTGGTACCTCTGGGGAGGGTGACACACTGCAGGATTGTGCCTCTGGGGAGGGTGAAACACTCCAGGATGGTACCTCTGGGAAGGGTGACACACTCCAGGGTGGTACCTCTGGGGAGGGTGACACACTCCAGGATTGTACCTCTGGGAGGGTGACACACTCCAGGATGGTACCTCTGGGGAGGGTGACACACTCCAGGATGGTACCTCTGGGGAGGGCGACACACTCCAGGATGGTGCCTCTGGGGAGGGTGACACATTCCAGGATGATACCTCTGGGGAGGGTGACACAATCCAGGATGGTACCTCTGGGGAGGGTGACACAATCCAGGATGGTACCTCAGGGGAGGGTGACACACTCCAGGGTGGTACCTCAGGGGAGGGTGACACACTCCAGGATGGTACCTCTGGGGCGGGTGACACACTCCGGGATGGTACCTCTGGGAGGGTGACACACTCCAGGATGGTACCTCTGGGGAGGTTGACACACTCCAGGATGGTACGTCTGGGAGGGTGACACACTCCAGGATGGTACCTCTGGGAGGGTGACGCACTCCAGGATGGTTCCTCTGGGGAGGGTGACACACTCCAAGATGGTACCTCTGGGAAGGGTGACACACTCCAGGGTGGTACCTCTGGGGAGGGTGACACACTGCAGGATTGTGCCTCTGGGGAGGGTGAAACACTCCAGGATGGTACCTCTGGGAAGTGTGACACACTCCAGGGTGGTACCTCTGGGGAGGGTGACACACTCCAGGATTGTACCTCTGGGAGGGTGACACACTCCAGGATGGTACCTCTGGGGAGGGTGACACACTCCAGGATGGTACCTCTGGGGAGGGTGACACACTCCAGGATGGTGCCTCTGGGGAGGGTGACACATTCCAGGATGATACCTCTGGGGAGGGTGACACAATCCAGGATGGTACCTCTGGGGAGGGTGACACAATCCAGGATGGTACCTCAGGGGAGGGTGACACACTCCAGGGTGGTACCTCAGGGGAGGGTGACACACTCCAGGATGGTACCTCTGGGGCGGGTGACACACTCCGGGATGGTACCTCTGGGAGGGTGGCACAGTCCAGGATGGTACCTCTGGGAGGGTGACTCACTCCAGGACGGTACCTCTGGGTAGGGTGACACACTCCAGGATGGTTCCTCTTCGAGGGTGACACACTCCAGGATGGTGCCTCTGGGGAGGGTGACACACTGCAGGATGGTACCTCTGCGGGTGACACAATCCAGGATGGTACCTCTGGGAGGATGACACACCCCAGGATGGTACCTCTGGGGTGACACAATCCACGATGGTGCCTCTGGGAGGGTGACACACTCCAGGATGGTACCTCTGGGAGGGTGACACACTCCAGGATGGTACCTCTGAGGTGGGTGACACACTCCAGGATGGTACCTCTGAGGTGGGTGACACACTCCAGGATGGTGCCTCTGGGGAGGGTGACACACTCCAGGATGGTGCCTCTGGGGAGGGTGACACACTCCAGGAAGGTTGCTCTGGGAGGGTGACACACTCCAGGATGGTGCCTCTGGGGAGGGTGACACACTCCAGGATGGTACCTCTGGGGGTGACACAATCCAGGATGGTACCTCTGGGGAGGGTGACACACTGCAGGATGGTACCTCTGGGGAGGGTGACACAATCCAGGATGGTGCATCTGGGGAGGGTGACACACTCCAGTATAGTAGCTCTGGGAGGGTGACACACTCCAGGATGGAACCTCTGGGGTTGACACAGTCCTGGCTGGTACCTCTGGGGAGGGTGACATACTGCAGGATTGTACCTCTGGGGAGGGTGACACAGTCCAGGATGGTGCCTCTGGGGAGGGTGACACACTGCAGGATGGTACCTCTGGGGAGGGTAACACACTCCTGGATGGTACCTCTGGGAGGGTGACACAGTCCAGGATGGTACCTCTGGGAGGGTGACACAATCCAGGATGGTGCCTCTGGGGAGGGTGACACACTGCAGGATGGTACCTCTGGGGAGGGAGACACACTCCTGGATGGTACCTCTGGGAGGCTGACACACTCCAGAATGGTACCTCTGGGAGGGTGACACACTCCAGGATGGTACCTCTGGGGAGGTTGACAAAATCCAGTATGGTGCCTCTGGGGAGGGTGACACACTCCAGGATGGTGCCTCTGGGGAGGGTGACACACTCCAGTATGGTACCTCTGGGGAGGGTGACACACTCCAGGATGGTGCCTCTGGGGAGGGTGACACACTGCAGGATGGTACCTCTGGGGAGGGTGACACACTCCAGGATGGTACCTCCGGGAGGGTGACACACTCCAGGATGGTACCTCTGGGGAGGTTGACACACTCCAGGATGGTACCTCTGGGAGGGTGACACACTCCAGGATGGTACCTCTGGGAGGGTGACACACTCCAGGATGGTTCCTCTGGGGAGGGTGGCACACTCCAAGATGGTGCCTCTGGGGAGGGTGACACACTCCAGTATGGTACCTCTGGGGAGGGTGACACACTCCAGGATGGTGCCTCTGGGGAGGGTGACACACTGCAGGATGGTACCTCTGGGGAGGGTGACACACTGCAGGATGGTACCTCCGGGAGGGTGACGCACTCCAGGATGGTTCCTCTGGGGAGGGTGACACACTCCAAGATGGTACCTCTGGGAAGGGTGACACACTCCAGGGTGGTACCTCTGGGGAGGGTGACACACTGCAGGATTGTGCCTCTGGGGAGGGTGAAACACTCCAGGATGGTACCTCTGGGAAGGGTGACACACTCCAGGGTGGTACCTCTGGGGAGGGTGACACACTCCAGGATTGTACCTCTGGGAGGGTGACACACTCCAGGATGGTACCTCTGGGGAGGGTGACACACTCCAGGATGGTACCTCAGGGGAGGGTGACACACTCCAGGGTGGTACCTCAGGAGAGGGTGACACACTCCAGGATGGTACCTCTGGGGCGGGTGACACACTCCGGGATGGTACCTCTGGGAGGGTGACACACTCCAGGATGGTACCTCTGGGGAGGTTGACACACTCCAGGATGGTACCTCTGGGAGGGTGGCACACTCCAGGATGGTACCTCTGGGAGGGTGACGCACTCCAGGATGGTTCCTCTGGGGAGGGTGACACACTCCAAGATGGTACCTCTGGGAAGGGTGACACACTCCAGGGTGGTACCTCTGGGGAGGGTGACACACTGCAGGATGTGCCTCTGGGGAGGGTGAAACACTCCAGGATGGTACCTCTGGGAAGTGTGACACACTCCAGGGTGGTACCTCTGGGGAGGGTGACACACTCCAGGATTGTACCTCTGGGAGGGTGACACACTCCAGGATGGTACCTCTGGGGAGGGTGACACACTCCAGGATGGTACCTCTGGGGAGGGTGACACACTCCAGGATGGTGCCTCTGGGGAGGGTGACACATTCCAGGATGATACCTCTGGGGAGGGTGACACAATCCAGGATCGTACCTCTGGGGAGGGTGACACAATCCAGGATGGTACCTCAGGGGAGGGTGACACACTCCAGGGTGGTACCTCAGGGGAGGGTGACACACTCCAGGATGGTACCTCTGGGGCGGGTGACACACTCCGGGATGGTACCTCTGGGAGGGTGACACAGTCCAGGATGGTACCTCTGGGAGGGTGACTCACTCCAGGATGGTACCTCTGGGTAGGGTGACACACTCCAGGATGGTTCCTCTTCGAGGGTGACACACTCCAGGATGGTGCCTCTGGGGAGGGTGACACAATCCAGGATGGTATCTCAGGGGAGGGTGACACACTCCAGGGTGGTACCTCAGGGGAGGGTGACACACTCCAGGATGGTACCTCTGGGGCGGGTGACACACTCCGGGATGGTACCTCTGGGAGGGTGACACAGTCCAGGATGGTACCTCTGGGAGGGTGACTCACTCCAGGATGGTACCTCTGGGTAGGGTGACACACTCCAGGATGGTTCCTCTTCGAGGGTGACACACTCCAGGATGGTGCCTCTGGGGAGGGTGACACACTGCAGGATGGTACCTCTGCGGGTGACACAATCCAGGATGGTACCTCTGGGAGGATGACACACCCCAGGATGGTACCTCTGGGGGTGACACAATCCACGATGGTGCCTCTGGGAGGGTGACACACTCCAGGATGGTACCTTTGGGAGGGTGACACACTCCAGGATGGTACCTCTGAGGTGGGTGACACACTCCAGGATGGTACCTCTGAGGTGGGTGACACACTCCAGGATGGTGCCTCTGGGGAGGGTGACACACTGCAGGATGGTACCTCTGGGGAGGGTGACACACCCCAGTATGGTGCCTCTGGGAGGGTGACACAATCCAATATGGTACCTCTGGGAGGGTGACACACCCCAGGATTGTACCTCTGGGGGTGACACAATCCAGGATGGTGCCTCTGGGAAGGGTGACACACTCCAGGATGGTGCCTCTGGGGAGGGTGACACACTCCAGGATGGTGCATCTGGGGAGGGTGACACACTCCAGGATGGTACCTCTGGGGGTGACAGAATCCAGGATGGTACCTCTGGGGGTGACACAATTCAGGATGGTACCTCTGGGAGCGTGACCCACTCCAGGATGGTACCTCTGGGAGGGTGACACACCCCAGGATGGTATCTCTGGGGGTGACACAATCCAGGATGGTACCTCTGGGAGGGTGACACACTCGAGGATGGTGCCTCTGGGGAGGGTGACACACTGCAGGTTGGTACCTCTAGGAGGGTGAAACAGTCCGGGATGGTACCTCTCGGAGGGTGACACACTCCAGGATGGTACCTCTGGGAGGGTGACACACTCCAGGATGGTACCTCTGGGAGGGTTACACACTCCAGGATGGTACCGCTGGGAGGGTGACACACTCCAGGATGGTACCTCTGGGAGGGTGACACACTCCAGGATGGTACCTCTGGGGGTGACACTCCAGGATGGTACCTCTGGGAGGGTGACACACTCCAGGATGGTACCTCTGGGAGGGTGACACACTCCAGGATGGTGCCTCTGGGGAGGGTGACACACTGCAGGAGGGTACCTCTGGGGAGGGTGACACACTCCAGGATGGTGCCTCTGGGGAGGGTGACACACTCAAGGGTGGTACCTCTGGGGATGGTGACACACTCCAGGGTGGTACCTCTGGGGAGGGTGACACACTCCAGGATGGTACCTCTGGGGGTGACACAATTCAGGATGGTACCTCTGGGAGGGTGACCCACTCCAGGATGGTACCTCTGGGAGGGTGACACACCCCAGGATGGTATCTCTGGGGGTGACACAAACCAGGATGGTACCTCTGGGAGGGTGACACACTCGAGGATGGTGCCTCTGGGGAGGGTGACACACTGCAGGATGGTACATCTAGGAGGGTGAAACAGTCCGGGATGGTACCTCTCGGAGGGTGACACACTCCAGGATGGTACCTCTGGGAGGGTGACACACTCCAGGATGGTACCTCTGGGGAGGTTGACACAATCCAGGATGGTGCCTCTGGGGAGGGTGACACACTCCTGGATGGTGCCTCTGGGGAGGGTGACACACTCTAGTATGGTACCTCTGGGGAGGGTGACACACTCCAGGATGGTGCCTCTGAGGAGGGTGACACTCTGCAGGATGGTACCTCTGGGGAGGGTGACACACTCCAGGATGGTACCTCCGGGAGGGTGACACACTTCAGTATGGTACCTCTGGGGAGGTTGACACACTCCAGGATGGTACCTCTGGGAGGGTGACACACTCCAGGATGGTTCCTCTGGGGAGGGTGACACACTCCAGGATGGTTCCTCTGGGGAGGGTGACACACTGCAGGATGGTACCTCTGGGGAGGGTGACACACTCCAGGATGGTGCCTCTGGGGAGGGTGAAACACTCCAGGATGGTACCTCTGGGAAGGGTGACACACTCCAGGGTGGTACCTCTGGGGAGGGTGACACACTCCAGGATGGTACCTCTGGGAGGGTGACACACTCCAGGATGGTACCTCTGGGGAGGGTGACACACTCCAGGATGGTGCCTCTGGGGAGGGTGACACATTCCAGGATGATACCTCTGGGGAGGGTGACACAATCCAGGATGGTACCTCTGGGGAGGGTGACACAATCCAGGATGGTACCTCAGGGGAGGGTGACACACTCCAGGGTGGTACCTCAGGGGAGGGTGACACACTCCAGGATGGTACCTCTGGGGCGGGTGACACACTCCGGGATGGTACCTCTGGGAGGGTGGCACAGTCCAGGATGGTACCTCTGGGAGGGTGACTCACTCCAGGACGGTACCTCTGGGTAGGGTGACACACTCCAGGATGGTTCCTCTTCGAGGGTGACACACTCCAGGATGGTGCCTCTGGGGAGGGTGACACACTGCAGGATGGTACCTCTGCGGGTGACACAATCCAGGATGGTACCTCTGGGAGGATGACACACCCCAGGATGGTACCTCTGGGGTGACACAATCCACGATGGTGCCTCTGGGAGGGTGACATACTCCAGGATGGTACCTCTGGGAGGGTGACACACTCCAGGATGGTACCTCTGAGGTGGGTGACACACTCCAGGATGGTACCTCTGAGGTGGGTGACACACTCCAGGATGGTGCCTCTGGGGAGGGTGACACACTCCAGGATGGTGCCTCTGGGGAGGGTGACACACTCCAGGAAGGTTGCTCTGGGAGGGTGACACACTCCAGGATGGTGCCTCTGGGGAGGGTGACACACTCCAGGATGGTACCTCTGGGGGTGACACAATCCAGGATGGTACCTCTGGGGAGGGTGACACACTGCAGGATGGTACCTCTGGGGAGGGTGACACAATCCAGGATGGTGCATCTGGGGAGGGTGACACACTCCAGTATAGTAGCTCTGGGAGGGTGACACACTCCAGGATGGAACCTCTGGGGTTGACACAGTCCTGGCTGGTACCTCTGGGGAGGGTGACATACTGCAGGATTGTACCTCTGGGGAGGGTGACACAGTCCAGGATGGTGCCTCTGGGGAGGGTGACACACTGCAGGATGGTACCTCTGGGGAGGGTAACACACTCCTGGATGGTACCTCTGGGAGGGTGACACAGTCCAGGATGGTACCTCTGGGAGGGTGACACAATCCAGGATGGTGCCTCTGGGGAGGGTGACACACTGCAGGATGGTACCTCTGGGGAGGGAGACACACTCCTGGATGGTACCTCTGGGAGGCTGACACACTCCAGAATGGTACCTCTGGGAGGGTGACACACTCCAGGATGGTACCTCTGGGGAGGTTGACAAAATCCAGTATTGTGCCTCTGGGGAGGGTGACACACTCCAGGATGGTGCCTCTGGGGAGGGTGACACACTCCAGTATGGTACCTCTGGGGAGGGTGACACACTCCAGGATGGTGCCTCTGGGGAGGGTGACACACTGCAGGATGGTACCTCTGGGGAGGGTGACACACTCCAGGATGGTACCTCCGGGAGGGTGACACACTCCAGGATGGTACCTCTGGGGAGGTTGACACACTCCAGGATGGTACCTCTGGGAGGGTGACACACTCCAGGATGGTACCTCTGGGAGGGTGACACACTCCAGGATGGTTCCTCTGGGGAGGGTGGCACACTCCAAGATGGTGCCTCTGGGGAGGGTGACACACTCCAGTATGGTACCTCTGGGGAGGGTGACACACTCCAGGATGGTGCCTCTGGGGAGGGTGACACACTGCAGGATGGTACCTCTGGGGAGGGTGACACACTGCAGGATGGTACCTCCGGGAGGGTGACGCACTCCAGGATGGTTCCTCTGGGGAGGGTGACACACTCCAAGATGGTACCTCTGGGAAGGGTGACACACTCCAGGGTGGTACCTCTGGGGAGGTTGACACACTGCAGGATTGTGCCTCTGGGGAGGGTGAAACACTCCAGGATGGTACCTCTGGGAAGGGTGACACACTCCAGGGTGGTACCTCTGGGGAGGGTGACACACTCCAGGATTGTACCTCTGGGAGGGTGACACACTCCAGGATGGTACCTCTGGGGAGGGTGACACACTCCAGGATGGTACCTCTGGGGAGGGTGACACACTCCAGGATGGTGCCTCTGGGGAGGGTGACACATTCCAGGATGATACCTCTGGGGAGGGTGACACAATCCAGGATGGTACCTCTGGGGAGGGTGACACAATCCAGGATGGTACCTCAGGGGAGGGTGACACACTCCAGGGTGGTACCTCAGGGGAGGGTGACACACTCCAGGATGGTACCTCTGGGGCGGGTGACACACTCCGGGATGGTACCTCTGGGAGGGTGACACACTCCAGGATGGTACCTCTGGGGAGGTTGACACACTCCAGGATGGTACCTCTGGGAGGGTGGCACACTCCAGGATGGTACCTCTGGGAGGGTGACGCACTCCAGGATGGTTCCTCTGGGGAGGGTGACACACTCCAAGATGGTACCTCTGGGAAGGGTGACACACTCCAGGGTGGTACCTCTGGGGAGGGTGACACACTGCAGGATGTGCCTCTGGGGAGGGTGAAACACTCCAGGATGGTACCTCTGGGAAGTGTGACACACTCCAGGGTGGTACCTCTGGGGAGGGTGACACACTCCAGGATTGTACCTCTGGGAGGGTGACACACTCCAGGATGGTACCTCTGGGGAGGGTGACACACTCCAGGATGGTACCTCTGGGGAGGGTGACACACTCCAGGATGGTGCCTCTGGGGAGGGTGACATATTCCAGGATGATACCTCTGGGGAGGGTGACACAATCCAGGATGGTACCTCTGGGGAGGGTGACACAATCCAGGATGGTACCTCAGGGGAGGGTGACACACTCCAGGGTGGTACCTCAGGGGAGGGTGACACACTCCAGGATGGTACCTCTGGGGCGGGTGACACACTCCGGGATGGTACCTCTGGGAGGGTGACACAGTCCAGGATGGTACCTCTGGGAGGGTGACTCACTCCAGGATGGTACCTCTGGGTAGGGTGACACACTCCAGGATGGTTCCTCTTCGAGGGTGACACACTCCAGGATGGTGCCTCTGGGGAGGGTGACACAATCCAGGATGGTACCTCAGGGGAGGGTGACACACTCCAGGGTGGTACCTCAGGGGAGGGTGACACACTCCAGGATGGTACCTCTGGGGCGGGTGACACACTCCGGGATGGTACCTCTGGGAGGGTGACACAGTCCAGGATGGTACCTCTGGGAGGGTGACTCACTCCAGGATGGTACCTCTGGGTAGGGTGACACACTCCAGGATGGTTCCTCTTCGAGGGTGACACACTCCAGGATGGTGCCTCTGGGGAGGGTGACACACTGCAGGATGGTACCTCTGCGGGTGACACAATCCAGGATGGTACCTCTGGGAGGATGACACACCCCAGGATGGTACCTCTGGGGGTGACACAATCCACGATGGTGCCTCTGGGAGGGTGACACACTCCAGGATGGTACCTTTGGGAGGGTGACACACTCCAGGATGGTACCTCTGAGGTGGGTGACACACTCCAGGATGGTACCTCTGAGGTGGGTGACACACTCCAGGATGGTGCCTCTGGGGAGGGTGACACACTGCAGGATGGTACCTCTGGGGAGGGTGACACACCCCAGTATGGTGCCTCTGGGAGGGTGACACAATCCAATATGGTACCTCTGGGAGGGTGACACACCCCAGGATTGTACCTCTGGGGGTGACACAATCCAGGATGGTGCCTCTGGGAAGGGTGACACACTCCAGGATGGTGCCTCTGGGGAGGGTGACACACTCCAGGATGGTGCATCTGGGGAGGGTGACACACTCCAGGATGGTCCCTCTGGGGGTGACAGAATCCAGGATGGTACCTCTGGGGGTGACACAATTCAGGATGGTACCTCTGGGAGGGTGACCCACTCCAGGATGGTACCTCTGGGAGGGTGACACACCCCAGGATGGTATCTCTGGGGGTGACACAATCCAGGATGGTACCTCTGGGAGGGTGACACACTCGAGGATGGTGCCTCTGGGGAGGGTGACACACTGCAGGTTGGTACCTCTAGGAGGGTGAAACAGTCCGGGATGGTACCTCTCGGAGGGTGACACACTCCAGGATGGTACCTCTGGGAGGGTGACACACTCCAGGATGGTACCTCTGGGAGGGTTACACACTCCAGGATGGTACCGCTGGGAGGGTGACACACTCCAGGATGGTACCTCTGGGAGGGTGACACACTCCAGGATGGTACCTCTGGGGGTGACACTCCAGGATGGTACCTCTGGGAGGGTGACACACTCCAGGATGGTACCTCTGGGAGGGTGACACACTCCAGGATGGTGCCTCTGGGGAGGGTGACACACTGCAGGAGGGTACCTCTGGGGAGGGTGACACACTCCAGGATGGTGCCTCTGGGGAGGGTGACACACTCAAGGGTGGTACCTCTGGGGATGGTGACACACTCCAGGGTGGTACCTCTGGGGAGGGTGACACACTCCAGGATGGTACCTCTGGGGGTGACACAATTCAGGATGGTACCTCTGGGAGGGTGACCCACTCCAGGATGGTACCTCTGGGAGGGTGACACACCCCAGGATGGTATCTCTGGGGGTGACACAAACCAGGATGGTACCTCTGGGAGGGTGACACACTCGAGGATGGTGCCTCTGGGGAGGGTGACACACTGCAGGATGGTACCTCTAGGAGGGTGAAACAGTCCGGGATGGTACCTCTCGGAGGGTGACACACTCCAGGATGGTACCTCTGGGAGGGTGACACACTACAGGATGGTACCTCTGGGGAGGTTGACACAATCCAGGATGGTGCCTCTGGGGAGGGTGACACACTCCTGGATGGTGCCTCTGGGGAGGGTGACACACTCTAGTATGGTACCTCTGGGGAGGGTGACACACTCCAGGATGGTGCCTCTGAGGAGGGTGACACTCTGCAGGATGGTACCTCTGGGGAGGGTGACACACTCCAGGATGGTACCTCCGGGAGGGTGACACACTTCAGTATGGTACCTCTGGGGAGGTTGACACACTCCAGGATGGTACCTCTGGGAGGGTGACACACTCCAGGATGGTTCCTCTGGGGAGGGTGACACACTCCAGGATGGTTCCTCTGGGGAGGGTGACACACTGCAGGATGGTACCTCTGGGGAGGGTGACACACTCCAGGATGGTGCCTCTGGGGAGGGTGAAACACTCCAGGATGGTACCTCTGGGAAGGGTGACACACTCCAGGGTGGTACCTCTGGGGAGGGTGACACACTCCAGGATGGTACCTCTGGGAGGGTGACACACTCCAGGATGGTACCTCTGGGGAGGGTGACACACTCCAGGATGGTACCTCTGGGGAGGGTGACACACTCCAGGATGGTACCTCTGGGGAGGGTGACACACTCCAGGATGGTACCTCTGGGAGGGTGACACACTCCAGGATGGTACCTCTGGGGAGGGTGACACACTCCAGGATGGTACCTCTGGGGAGGGTGACACACTCCAGGATGGTGCCTCTGGGGAGGGTGACACACTCCAGGATGATACCTCTGGGGAGGGTGATACAATCCAGGATGGTACCTCTGGGGAGGATGACACACTCCAGGATGGTACCGCAGGGGAGGGTGACACACTCCAGGATGGTACCTCAGGGGAGGGTGACACACTCTGGGATGGTATCTCTCGGAGGGGGACACAGTCCAGGATGGTACCTCTGGGAGGGTGACTCACTCCAGGATGGTACCTCTGGGTAGGGTGACACACTCCAGGATGGTTCCTCTTCGAGGGTGACACACTCCAGGATGGTGCCTCTGGGGAGGGTGACACACTGCAGGATGGTACCTCTGCGGGTGACACAATCCAGGATGGTACCTCTGGGAGGGTGACACACCCCAGGATGGTACCTCTGGGGGTGACACAATCCAGGATGGTGCCTCTGGGAGGGTGACACACTCCAGGATGGTACCTCTGGGAGGGTGACACACTCCAGGATGGTACCTCTGAGGTGGGTGACAGACTCCAGGATGGTGCCTCTGGGGAGGGTGAGACACTGCAGGACGTACCTCTGCGGAGGGTGACACACTCCAGGATGGTACCTCTGGGGGTGACACAATCCAGGATGGTACCTCTGGGGGTGACACAATCCAGGATGGTACCTCTGGGAGGGTGACCCACTCCAGGATGGTACCTCTGGGAGGGTGACACACCCCAGGATGGTATCTCTAGGGGTGACACAATCCAGGATGGTACTTCTGGGAGGGTGACACACTCGAGGATGGTGCCTCTGGGGAGGGTGACACAGTCCAGGATGGTACCTCTGGGAGGGTGACACAATCCAGGATGGTGCCTCTGGGGAGGGTGACACACTGCAGAATGGTACCTCTGGGGAGGGTGACACACTCCTGGATGGTACCTCTGGGAGGGTGACACACTCCAGGATGGTACCTCTGGGAGGGTGACACACTCCAGGATGGTACCTCTGGGGAGGTTGACACAATCCAGGATGGTGCCTCTGGGGAGGGTGACACACTCCAGGATGGTGCCTCTGGGGAGGGTGACACACTCTAGTATGGTACCTCTGGGGAGGGTGACACACTCCAGGATGGTGCCTCTGAGGAGGGTGACACGCTGCAGGATGGTACCTCTGGGGAGGGTGACACACTCCAGGATGGTACCTCCGGGAGGGTGACACACTTCAGTATGGTACCTCTGGGGAGGTTGACACACTCCAGGATGGTACCTCTGGGAGGGTGACACACTCCAGGATGGTTCCTCTGGGGAGGGTGACACACTCCAGGATGGTTCCTCTGGGGAGGGTGACACACTGCAGGATGGTACCTCTGGGGAGGGTGACACACTCCAGGATGGTGCCTCTGGGGAGGGTGAAACACTCCAGGATGGTACCTCTGGGAAGGGTGACACACTCCAGGGTGGTGCCTCTGGGAGGGTGACACACTCCAGGATGGTACCTCTGGGAGGGTGACACACTCCAGGATGGTACCTCTGAGGTGGGTGACACACTCCAGGATGGTACCTCTGAGGTGGGTGACACACTCCAGGATGGTGCCTCTGGGGAGGGTGACACACTGCAGGATGGTACCTCTGGGTAGGGTGACACACCACAGTATGGTGCCTCTGGGAGGGTGACACAATCCAATATGGTACCTCTGGAAGGGTGACACACCCCAGGATTGTACCTCTGGGGGTGACACAATCCAGGATGGTGCCTCTGGGAAGGGTGACACACTCCAGGATGGTGCCTCTGGGGAGGGTGACACACTCCAGGATGATGCATCTGGGGAGGGTGGCACACTCCAGGATGGTACCTCTGTGGGTGACACAATCCAGGATGGTACCTCTGGGGGTGACACAATTCAGGATGGTACCTCTGGGAGGGTGACCCACTCCAGGATGGTACCTCTGGGAGGGTGACACACCCCAGGATGGTATCTCTGGGGGTGACACAATCCAGGATGGTACCTCTGGGAGGGTGACACACTCGAGGATGGTGCCTCTGGGGAGGGTGACACACTGCAGGTTGGTACCTCTAGGAGGGTGAAACAGTCCGGGATGGTACCTCTCGGAGGGTGACACACTCCAGGATGGTACCTCTGGGGGGGTGACACACTCCAGGATGGTACCTCTGGGAGGGTTACACACTCCAGGATGGTACCGCTGGGAGGGTGACACACTCCAGGATGGTACCTCTGGGAGGGTGACACACTCCAGGATGGTACCTCTGGGGGTGACACACTCCAGGATGGTACCTCTGGGAGGGTGACACACTCCAGGATGGTACCTCTGGGAGGGTGACACACTCCAGGATGGTGCCTCTGGGGAGGGTGACACACTGCAGGATGGTACCTCTGGGGAGGGTGACACACTCCAGGATGGTGCCTCTGGGGAGGGTGACACACTCAAGGGTGGTACCTCTGGGGAGGGTGACACACTCCAGGGTGGTACCTCTGGGGAGGGTGACACACTCCAGGATGGTACCTCTGGGGGTGACACAATTCAGGATGGTACCTCTGGGAGGGTGACCCACTCCAGGATGGTACCTCTGGGAGGGTGAGACACCCCAGGATGGTATCTCTGGGGGTGACACAAACCAGGATGGTACCTCTGGGAGGGTGACACACTCGAGGATGGTGCCTCTGGGGAGGGTGACACACTGCAGGATGGTACCTCCGGGAGGGTGACGCACTCCAGGATGGTTCCTCTGGGGAGGGTGACACACTCCAAGATGGTACCTCTGGGAAGGGTGACACACTCCAGGGTGGTACCTCTGGGGAGGGTGACACACTTCAGGATTGTGCCTCTGGGGAGGGTGAAACACTCCAGGATGGTACCTCTGGGAAGGGTGACACACTCCAGGGTGGTACCTCTGGGGAGGGTGACACACTCCAGGATTGTACCTCTGGGAGGGTGACACACTCCAGGATGGTACCTCTGGGGAGGGTGACACACTCCAGGATGGTACCTCTGGGGAGGGTGACACACTCCAGGATGGTGCCTCTGGGGAGGGTGACACATTCCAGGATGATACCTCTGGGGAGGGTGACACAATCCAGGATGGTACCTCTGGGGAGGGTGACAGAATCCAGGATGGTACCTCAGGGGAGGGTGACACACTCCAGGGTGGTACCTCAGGGGAGGGTGACACACTCCAGGATGGTACCTCTGGGGCGGGTGACACACTCCGGGATGGTACCTCTGGGAGGGTGACACACTCCAGGATGCTACCTCTGGGGAGGTTGACACACTCCAGGATGGTACCTCTGGGAGGGTGGCACACTCCAGGATGGTACCTCTGGGAGGGTGACGCACTCCAGGATGGTTCCTCTGGGGAGGGTGACACACTCCAAGATGGTACCTCTGGGAAGGGTGACACACTCCAGGGTGGTACCTCTGGGGAGGGTGACACACTGCAGGATTGTGCCTCTGGGGAGGGTGAAACACTCCAGGATGGTACCTCTGGGAAGTGTAACACACTCCAGGGTGGTACCTCTGGGGAGGGTGACACACTCCAGGATTGTACCTCTGGGAGGGTGACACACTCCAGGATGGTACCTCTGGGGAGGGTGACACACTCCAGGATGGTACCTCTGGGGAGGGTGACACACTCCAGGATGGTGCCTCTGAGGAGGGTGACACATTCCAGGATGATACCTCTGGGGAGGGTGACACAATCCAGGATGGTACCTCTGGGGAGGGTGACACAATCCAGGATGGTACCTCAGGGGAGGGTGACACACTCCAGGGTGCTACCTCAGGGGAGGGTGACACACTCCAGGATGGTACCTCTGGGGCGGGTGACACACTCCGGGATGGTACCTCTGGGAGGGTGACACAGTCCAGGATGGTACCTCTGGGAGGGTGACTCACTCCAGGATGGTACCTCTGGGTAGGGTGACACACTCCAGGATGGTTCCTCTTCGAGGGTGACACACTCCAGGATGGTGCCTCTGGGGAGGGTGACACACTGCAGGATGGTACCTCTGCGGGTGACACAATCCAGGATGGTACCTCTGGGAGGATGACACACCCCAGGATGGTACCTCTGGGGGTGACACAATCCACGATGGTGCCTCTGGGAGGGTGACACACTCCAGGATGGTACCTTTGGGAGGGTGACACACTCCAGGATGGTACCTCTGAGGTGGGTGACACACTCCAGGATGGTACCTCTGAGGTGGGTGACACACTCCAGGATGGTGCCTCTGGGGAGGGTGACACACTGCAGGATGGTACCTCTGGGGAGGGTGACACACCCCAGTATGGTGCCTCCGGGAGGGTGACACAATCCAATATGGTACCTCTGGGAGGGTGACACACCCCAGGATTGTACCTCTGGGGGTGACACAATCCAGGATGGTGCCTCTGGGAAGGGTGACACACTCCAGGATGGTGCCTCTGGGGAGGGTGACACACTCCAGGATGGTGCATCTGGGGAGGGTGACACACTCCAGGATGGTACCTCTGGGGGTGACAGAATCCAGGATGGTACCTCTGGGGGTGACACAATTCAGGATGGTACCTCTGGGAGGGTGACCCACTCCAGGATGGTACCTCTGGGAGGGTGACACACCCCAGGATGGTATCTCTGGGGGTGACACAATCCAGGATGGTACCTCTGGGAGGGTGACACACTCGAGGATGGTGCCTCTGGGGAGGGTGACACACTGCAGGTTGGTACCTCTAGGAGGGTGAAACAGTCCGGGATGGTACCTCTCGGAGGGTGACACACTCCAGGATGGTACCTCTGGGAGGGTGACACACTCCAGGATGGTACCTCTGGGAGGGTTACACACTCCAGGATGGTACCGCTGGGAGGGTGACACACTCCAGGATGGTACCTCTGGGAGGGTGACACACTCCAGGATGGTACCTCTGGGGGTGACACTCCAGGATGGTACCTCTGGGAGGGTGACACACTCCAGGACGGTACCTCTGGGAGGGTGACACACTCCAGGATGGTGCCTCTGGGGAGGGTGACACACTGCAGGAGGGTACCTCTGGGGAGGGTGACACACTCCAGGATGGTGCCTCTGGGGAGGGTGACACACTCAAGGGTGGTACCTCTGGGGAGGGTGACACACTCCAGGGTGGTACCTCTGGGGAGGGTGACACACTCCAGGATGGTACCTCTGGGGGTGACACAATTCAGGATGGTACCTCTGGGAGGGTGACCCACTCCAGGATGGTACCTCTGGGAGGGTGACACACCCCAGGATGGTATCTCTGGGGGTGACACAAACCAGGATGGTACCTCTGGGAGGGTGACACACTCGAGGATGGTGCCTCTGGGGAGGGTGACACACTGCAGGATGGTACCTCTAGGAGGGTGAAACAGTCCGGGATGGTACCTCTCGGAGGGTGACACACTCCAGGATGGTACCTCTGGGAGGGTGACACACTCCAGGATGGTACCTCTGGGGGGGTTGACACAATCCAGGATGGTGCCTCTGGGGAGGGTGACACACTCCTGGATGGTGCCTCTGGGGAGGGTGACACACTCTAGTATGGTACCTCTGGGGAGGGTGACACACTCCAGGATGGTGCCTCTGAGGAGGGTGACACGCTGCAGGATGGTACCTCTGGGGAGGGTGACACACTCCAGGATGGTACCTCCGGGAGGGTGACACACTTCAGTATGGTACCTCTGGGGAGGTTGACACACTCCAGGATGGTACCTCTGGGAGGGTGACACACTCCAGGATGGTTCCTCTGGGGAGGGTGACACACTCCAGGATGGTTCCTCTGGGGAGGGTGACACACTGCAGGATGGTACCTCTGGGGAGGGTGACACACTCCAGGATGGTGCCTCTGGGGAGGGTGAAACACTCCAGGATGGTACCTCTGGGAAGGGTGACACACTCCAGGGTGGTACCTCTGGGGAGGGTGACACACTCCAGGATGGTACCTCTGGGAGGGTGACACACTCCAGGATGGTACCTCTGGGGAGGGTGACACACTCCAGGATGGTACCTCTGGGGAGGGTGACACACTCCAGGATGGTACCTCTGGGGAGGGTGACACACTCCAGGATGGTACCTCTGGGAGGGTGACACACTCCAGGATGGTACCTCTGGGGAGGGTGACACACTCCAGGATGGTACCTCTGGGGAGGGTGACACACTCCAGGATGGTGCCTCTGGGGAGGGTGGCACACTCCAGGATGATACCTCTGGGGAGGGTGACACAATCCAGGATGGTACCACTGGGGAGGATGACACACTCCAGGATGGTACCTCAGGGGAGGGTGACACACTCCAGGATGGTACCTCAGGGGAGGGTGACACACTCTGGGATGGTACCTCTCGGAGGGGGACACAGTCCAGGATGGTACCTCTGGGAGGGTGACTCACTCCAGGATGGTACCTCTGGGTAGGGTGACACACTCCAGGATGGTTCCTCTTCGAGGGTGACACACTCCAGGATGGTGCCTCTGGGGAGGGTGACACACTGCAGGATGGTACCTCTGCGGGTGACACAATCCAGGATGGTACCTCTGGGAGGGTGACACACCCCAGGATGGTACCTCTGGGGGTGACACAATCCAGGATGGTGCCTCTGGGAGGGTGACACACTCCAGGATGGTACCTCTGGGAGGGTGACACACTCCAGGATGGTACCTCTGAGGTGGGTGACAGACTACAGGATGGTGCCTCTGGGGAGGGTGACACACTGCAGGACGTACCTCTGCGGAGGGTGACACACTCCAGGATGGTACCTCTGGGGGTGACACAATCCAGGATGGTACCTCTGGGGGTGACACAATCCAGGATGGTACCTCTGGGAGGGTGACCCACTCCAGGATGGTACCTCTGGGAGGGTGACACACCCCAGGATGGTATCTCTAGGGGTGACACAATCCAGGATGGTACTTCTGGGAGGGTGACACACTCGAGGATGGTGCCTCTGGGGAGGGTGACACAGTCCAGGATGGTACCTCTGGGAGGGTGACACAATCCAGGATGGTGCCTCTGGGGAGGGTGACACACTGCAGAATGGTACCTCTGGGGAGGGTGACACACTCCTGGATGGTACCTCTGGGAGGGTGACACACTCCAGGATGGTACCTCTGGGAGGGTGACACACTCCAGGATGGTACCTCTGGGGAGGTTGACACAATCCAGGATGGTGCCTCTGGGGAGGGTGACACACTCCAGGATGGTGCCTCTGGGGAGGGTGACACACTCTAGTATGGTACCTCTGGGGAGGGTGACACACTCCAGGATGGTGCCTCTGAGGAGGGTGACACGCTGCAGGATGGTACCTCTGGGGAGGGTGACACACTCCAGGATGGTACCTCCGGGAGGGTGACACACTTCAGTATGGTACCTCTGGGGAGGTTGACACACTCCAGGATGGTGCCTCTGGGGAGGGTGACACACTGCAGGATGGTACCTCTGGGGAGGGTGACACACCACAGTATGGTGCCTCTGGGAGGGTGACACAATCCAATATGGTACCTCTGGAAGGGTGACACACCCCAGGATTGTACCTCTGGGGGTGACACAATCCAGGATGGTGCCTCTGGGAATGGTGACACACTCCAGGATGGTGCCTCTGGGGAGGGTGACACACTCCAGGATGGTGCATCTGGGGAGGGTGACACACTCCAGGATGGTACCTCTGGGGGTGACACAATCCAGGATGGTACCTCTGGGGGTGACACAATTCAGGATGGTACCTCTGGGAGGGTGACCCACTCCAGGATGGTACCTCTGGGAGGGTGACACTCCCCAGGATGGTATCTCTGGGGGTGACACAATCCAGGATGGTACCTCTGGGAGGGTGACACACTCGAGGATGGTGCCTCTGGGGAGGGTGACACACTGCAGGTTGGTACCTCTAGGAGGGTGAAACAGTCCGGGATGGTACCTCTCGGAGGGTGACACACTCCAGGATGGTACCTCTGGGAGGGTGACACACTCCAGGATGGTACCTCTGGGAGGGTTACACACTCCAGGATGGTACCGCTGGGAGGGTGACACACTCCAGGATGGTACCTCTGGGAGGGTGAAACACTCCAGGATGGTACCTCTGGGGGTGACACACTCCAGGATGGTACCTCTGGGAGGGTGACACACTCCAGGATGGTACCTCTGGGAGGGTGACACACTCCAGGATGGTGCCTCTGGGGAGGGTGACACACTGCAGGATGGTACCTCTGGGGAGGGTGACACACTCCAGGATGGTGCCTCTGGGGAGGGTGACACACTCAAGGGTGGTACCTCTGGGGAGGGTGACACACTCCAGGGTGGTACCTCTGGGGAGGGTGACACACTCCAGGATGGTACCTCTGGGGGTGACACAATTCAGGATGGTACCTCTGGGAGGGTGACCCACTCCAGGATGGTACCTCTGGGAGGGTGACACACCCCAGGATGGTATCTCTGGGGGTGACACAAACCAGGATGGTACCTCTGGGAGGGTGACACACTCGAGGATGGTGCCTCTGGGGAGGGTGACACACTGCAGGATGGTACCTCTAGGAGGGTGAAACAGTCCGGGATGGTACCTCTCGGAGGGTGACACACTCCAGGATGGTACCTCTGGGAGGGTGACACACTCCAGGATGGTACCTCTGGGGAGGTTGACACAATCCAGGATGGTGCCTCTGGGGAGGGTGACACACTCCAGGATGGTGCCTCTGGGGAGGGTGACACACTCTAGTATGGTACCTCTGGGGAGGGTGACACACTCCAGGATGGTGCCTCTGAGGAGGGTGACACGCTGCAGGATGGTACCTCTGGGGAGGGTGACACACTCCAGGATGGTACCTCCGGGAGGGTGTACACTTCAGTATGGTACCTCTGGGGAGGTTGACACACTCCAGGATGGTACCTCTGGGAGGGTGACATACTCCAGGATGGTTCCTCTGGGGAGGGTGACACACTCCAGGATGGTTCCTCTGGGGAGGGTGACACACTGCAGGATGGTACCTCTGGGGAGGGTGACACACTCCAGGATGGTGCCTCTGGGGAGGGTGAAACACTCCAGGATGATACCTCTGGGGAGGGTGACACAATCCAGGATGGTACCTCTGGAGAGGATGACACACTCCAGGATGGTACCTCAGGGGAGGGTGACACACTCCAGGATGGTACCTCAGGGGAGGGTGACACACTCCAGGATGGTACCTCTGGGGCGGATGACACACTCTGGGATGGTACCTCTCGGAGGGTGACACAGTCCAGGATGGTACCTCTGGGAGGGTGACTCACTCCAGGATAGTACCTCTGGGTAGGGTGACACACTCCAGGATGGTTCCTCTTCGAGGGTGACACACTCCAGGATGGTGCCTCTGGGGAGGGTGACACACTGCAGGATGGTACCTCTGCGGGTGACACAATCCAGGATGGTACCTCTTGGAGGGTGACACACCCCAGGATGGTACCTCTGGGGGTGACACAATCCAGGATGGTGCCTCTGGGAGGGTGACACACTCCAGGATGGTACCTCTGGGAGGGTGACACACTCCAGGATGGTACCTCTGAGGTGGGTGACAGACTCCAGGATGGTGCCTCTGGGGAGGGTGACACACTGCAAGACGTACCTCTGCGGAGGGTGACACACTCCAGGATGGTACCTCTGGGGGTGACACAATCCAGGATGGTACCTCTGGGGGTGACACAATCCAGGATGGTACCTCTGGGAGGGTGATCACTCCAGGATGGTACCTCTGGGAGGGTGACACACCCCAGGATGGTATCTCTGGGGGTGACACAATCCAGGATGGTACCTCTGGGAGGGTGACACACTCGAGGATGGTGCCTCTGGGGAGGGTGACACACTCCAGGATGGTACCTCTGGGGAGGTTGACACAATCCAGGATGGTGCCTCTGGGGAGGGTGACACACTCCAGGATGGTGCCTCTGGGGAGGGTGACACACTCCAGGATGGTGCCTCTGGGGAGGGTGACACACTCCAGTGTGGTACCTCTGGGGAGGGTGACACACTCCAGGATGGTGCCTCTGGGGAGGGTGACACACTGCAGGATGGTACCTATGGGGAGGGTGACACACTCCAGGATGGTACCTCCGGGAGGGTGACACACTCCAGGATGGTACCCCTGGGGAGGTTGACACACTCCAGGATGGTACCTCTGGGAGGGTGACACACTCCAGGATGGTTCCTCTGAGGAGGGTGACACAGTCCAGGATGGTTCCTCTAAAGGAGGGTGACACACTGCAGGATGGTACCTCTGGGGAGGGTGAGACAATCCAGGATGGTGCCTCTGGGAGGGTGAAACACTCCAGGATGGTACCTCTGGGAAGGGTGACATACTCTAGGGTGGTACCTCTGGGGAGGGTGACACACTCCAGGATGGTACCTCTGGGAGGGTGACACACTCCAGGATGGTACCTCTGGGAAGGGTGACACACTCCAGGATGGTGCCTCTGGGGAGGGTGACACACTCCAGGAAGGTTGCTCTGGGAGGGTGACACACTCCAGGATGGTGCCTCTGGGGAGGGTGACACACTCCAGGATGGTACCTCTGGGGGTGACACAATCCAGGATGGTACCTCTGGGGAGGTTGACACACTGCAGGATGGTACCTCTGGGGAGGGTGACACAATCCAGGATGGTGCATCTGGGGAGGGTGACACACTCCAGTATAGTAGCTCTGGGAGGGTGACACACTCCAGGATGGAACCTCTGGGGTTGACACAGTCCTGGCTGGTACCTCTGGGGAGGGTGACATACTGCAGGATTGTACCTCTGGGGAGGGTGACACAGTCCAGGATGGTGCCTCTGGGGAGGGTGTCACACTGCAGGATGGTACCTCTGGGGAGGGTAACACACTCCTGGATGGTACCTCTGGGAGGGTGACACAGTCCAGGATGGTACCTCTGGGAGGGTGACACAATCCAGGATGGTGCCTCTGGGGAGGGTGACACACTCCTGGATGGTACCTCTGGGAGGGTGACACACTCCAGAATGGTACCTCTCGGAGGGTGACACACTCCAGGATGGTACCTCTGGGGAGGTTGACAAAATCCAGTATGGTGCCTCTGGGGAGGGTGACACACTGCAGGATGGTACCTCTGGGGAGGGTGACACACTGCAGGATGGTACCTCCGGGAGGGTGACGCACTCCAGGATGGTTCCTCTGGGGAGGGTGACACACTCCAAGATGGTACCTCTGGGGGTGACACAATCCAGGATGGTACCTCTGGGAGGGTGATCACTCCAGGATGGTACCTCTGGGAGGGTGACACACCCCAGGATGGTATCTCTGGGGGTGACACAATCCAGGATGGTACCTCTGGGAGGGTGACACACTCGAGGATGGTGCCTCTGGGGAGGGTGACACACTCCAGGATGGTACCTCTGGGGAGGTTGACACAATCCAGGATGGTGCCTCTGGGGAGGGTGACACACTCCAGGATGGTGCCTCTGGGGAGGGTGACACACTCCAGGATGGTGCCTCTGGGGAGGGTGACACACTCCAGTGTGGTACCTCTGGGGAGGGTGACACACTCCAGGATGGTGCCTCTGGGGAGGGTGACACACTGCAGGATGGTACCTATGGGGAGGGTGACACACTCCAGGATGGTACCTCCGGGAGGGTGACACACTCCAGGATGGTACCCCTGGGGAGGTTGACACACTCCAGGATGGTACCTCTGGGAGGGTGACACACTCCAGGATGGTTCCTCTGAGGAGGGTGACACAGTCCAGGATGGTTCCTCTAAAGGAGGGTGACACACTGCAGGATGGTACCTCTGGGGAGGGTGAGACAATCCAGGATGGTGCCTCTGGGAGGGTGAAACACTCCAGGATGGTACCTCTGGGAAGGGTGACATACTCTAGGGTGGTACCTCTGGGGAGGGTGACACACTCCAGGATGGTACCTCTGGGAGGGTGACACACTCCAGGATGGTACCTCTGGGAAGGGTGACACACTCCAGGATGGTGCCTCTGGGGAGGGTGACACACTCCAGGAAGGTTGCTCTGGGAGGGTGACACACTCCAGGATGGTGCCTCTGGGGAGGGTGACACACTCCAGGATGGTACCTCTGGGGGTGACACAATCCAGGATGGTACCTCTGGGGAGGTTGACACACTGCAGGATGGTACCTCTGGGGAGGGTGACACAATCCAGGATGGTGCATCTGGGGAGGGTGACACACTCCAGTATAGTAGCTCTGGGAGGGTGACACACTCCAGGATGGAACCTCTGGGGTTGACACAGTCCTGGCTGGTACCTCTGGGGAGGGTGACATACTGCAGGATTGTACCTCTGGGGAGGGTGACACAGTCCAGGATGGTGCCTCTGGGGAGGGTGTCACACTGCAGGATGGTACCTCTGGGGAGGGTAACACACTCCTGGATGGTACCTCTGGGAGGGTGACACAGTCCAGGATGGTACCTCTGGGAGGGTGACACAATCCAGGATGGTGCCTCTGGGGAGGGTGACACACTCCTGGATGGTACCTCTGGGAGGGTGACACACTCCAGAATGGTACCTCTCGGAGGGTGACACACTCCAGGATGGTACCTCTGGGGAGGTTGACAAAATCCAGTATGGTGCCTCTGGGGAGGGTGACACACTGCAGGATGGTACCTCTGGGGAGGGTGACACACTGCAGGATGGTACCTCCGGGAGGGTGACGCACTCCAGGATGGTTCCTCTGGGGAGGGTGACACACTCCAAGATGGTACCTCTGGGAAGGGTGACACACTCCAGGGTGGTACCTCTGGGGAGGGTGACACACTGCAGGATTGTGCCTCTGGGGAGGGTGAAACACTCCTGGATGGTACCTCTGGGAAGGGTGACACACTCCAGGGTGGTACCTCTGGGGAGGGTGACACACTCCAGGATTGTACCTCTGGGAGGGTGACACACTCCAGGATGGTACCTCTGGGGAGGGTGACACACTCCAGGATGGTACCTCTGGGGAGGGTGACACACTCCAGGATGGTGCTTCTGGGGAGGGTGACACATTCCAGTATGATACCTCTGGGGAGGGTGACACAATCCAGGATGGTACCTCTGGGGAGGGTGACACAATCCAGGATGGTACCTCAGGGGAGGGTGACACACTCCAGGGTGGTACCTCAGGGGAGGGTGACACACTCCAGGATGGTATCTCTGGGAGGGTGACACACTCCAGGATGGTACCTCTGGGGAGGTTGACACACTCCAGGATGGTACCTCTGGGAGGGTGACACACTCCAGGATGGTACCTCTGGGAGGGTGACGCACTCCAGGATGGTTCCTCTGGGGAGGGTGACACACTCCAAGATGGTACCTCTGGGAAGGGTGACACACTCCAGGGTGGTACCTCTGGGGAGGGTGACACACTGCAGGATTGTGCCTCTGGGGAGGGTGAAACACTCCAGGATGGTACCTCTGGGAAGTGTGACACACTCCAGGGTGGTACCTCTGGGGAGGGTGACACACTCCAGGATTGTACCTCTGGGAGGGTGACACACTCCAGGATGGTACCTCTGGGGAAGGTGACACACTCCAGGATGGTACCTCTGGGGAGGGTGACACACTCCAGGATGGTGCCTCTGGGGAGGGTGACACATTCCAGGATGATACCTCTGGGGAGGGTGACACAATCCAGGATGGTACCTCTGGGGAGGGTGACACAATCCAGGATGGTACCTCAGGGGAGGGTGACACACTCCAGGGTGGTACCTCAGGGGAGGGTGACACACTCCAGGATGGTACCTCTGGGGCGGGTGACACACTCCGGGATGGTACCTCTGGGAGGGTGACACAGTCCAGGATGGTTCCTCTGGGAGGGTGACTCACTCCAGGACGGTACCTCTGGGTAGGGTGACACACTCCAGGATGGTTCCTCTTCGAGGGTGACACACTCCAGGATGGTGCCTCTGGGGAGGGTGACACACTGCAGGATGGTACCTCCGGGAGGGTGACGCACTCCAGGATGGTTCCTCTGGGGAGGGTGACACACTCCAAGATGGTACCTCTGGGAAGGGTGACACACTCCAGGGTGGTACCTCTGGGGAGGGTGACACACTTCAGGATTGTGCCTCTGGGGAGGGTGAAACACTCCAGGATGGTACCTCTGGGAAGGGTGACACACTCCAGGGTGGTACCTCTGGGGAGGGTGACACACTCCAGGATTGTACCTCTGGGAGGGTGACACACTCCAGGATGGTACCTCTGGGGAGGGTGACACACTCCAGGATGGTACCTCTGGGGAGGGTGACACACTCCAGGATGGTGCCTCTGGGGAGGGTGACACATTCCAGGATGATACCTCTGGGGAGGGTGACACAATCCAGGATGGTACCTCTGGGGAGGGTGACAGAATCCAGGATGGTACCTCAGGGGAGGGTGACACACTCCAGGGTGGTACCTCAGGGGAGGGTGACACACTCCAGGATGGTACCTCTGGGGCGGGTGACACACTCCGGGATGGTACCTCTGGGAGGGTGACACACTCCAGGATGCTACCTCTGGGGAGGTTGACACACTCCAGGATGGTACCTCTGGGAGGGTGGCACACTCCAGGATGGTACCTCTGGGAGGGTGACGCACTCCAGGATGGTTCCTCTGGGGAGGGTGACACACTCCAAGATGGTACCTCTGGGAAGGGTGACACACTCCAGGGTGGTACCTCTGGGGAGGGTGACACACTGCAGGATTGTGCCTCTGGGGAGGGTGAAACACTCCAGGATGGTACCTCTGGGAAGTGTAACACACTCCAGGGTGGTACCTCTGGGGAGGGTGACACACTCCAGGATTGTACCTCTGGGAGGGTGACACACTCCAGGATGGTACCTCTGGGGAGGGTGACACACTCCAGGATGGTACCTCTGGGGAGGGTGACACACTCCAGGATGGTGCCTCTGAGGAGGGTGACACATTCCAGGATGATACCTCTGGGGAGGGTGACACAATCCAGGATGGTACCTCTGGGGAGGGTGACACAATCCAGGATGGTACCTCAGGGGAGGGTGACACACTCCAGGGTGCTACCTCAGGGGAGGGTGACACACTCCAGGATGGTACCTCTGGGGCGGGTGACACACTCCGGGATGGTACCTCTGGGAGGGTGACACAGTCCAGGATGGTACCTCTGGGAGGGTGACTCACTCCAGGATGGTACCTCTGGGTAGGGTGACACACTCCAGGATGGTTCCTCTTCGAGGGTGACACACTCCAGGATGGTGCCTCTGGGGAGGGTGACACACTGCAGGATGGTACCTCTGCGGGTGACACAATCCAGGATGGTACCTCTGGGAGGATGACACACCCCAGGATGGTACCTCTGGGGGTGACACAATCCACGATGGTGCCTCTGGGAGGGTGACACACTCCAGGATGGTACCTTTGGGAGGGTGACACACTCCAGGATGGTACCTCTGAGGTGGGTGACACACTCCAGGATGGTACCTCTGAGGTGGGTGACACACTCCAGGATGGTGCCTCTGGGGAGGGTGACACACTGCAGGATGGTACCTCTGGGGAGGGTGACACACCCCAGTATGGTGCCTCCGGGAGGGTGACACAATCCAATATGGTACCTCTGGGAGGGTGACACACCCCAGGATTGTACCTCTGGGGGTGACACAATCCAGGATGGTGCCTCTGGGAAGGGTGACACACTCCAGGATGGTGCCTCTGGGGAGGGTGACACACTCCAGGATGGTGCATCTGGGGAGGGTGACACACTCCAGGATGGTACCTCTGGGGGTGACAGAATCCAGGATGGTACCTCTGGGGGTGACACAATTCAGGATGGTACCTCTGGGAGGGTGACCCACTCCAGGATGGTACCTCTGGGAGGGTGACACACCCCAGGATGGTATCTCTGGGGGTGACACAATCCAGGATGGTACCTCTGGGAGGGTGACACACTCGAGGATGGTGCCTCTGGGGAGGGTGACACACTGCAGGTTGGTACCTCTAGGAGGGTGAAACAGTCCGGGATGGTACCTCTCGGAGGGTGACACACTCCAGGATGGTACCTCTGGGAGGGTGACACACTCCAGGATGGTACCTCTGGGAGGGTTACACACTCCAGGATGGTACCGCTGGGAGGGTGACACACTCCAGGATGGTACCTCTGGGAGGGTGACACACTCCAGGATGGTACCTCTGGGGGTGACACTCCAGGATGGTACCTCTGGGAGGGTGACACACTCCAGGACGGTACCTCTGGGAGGGTGACACACTCCAGGATGGTGCCTCTGGGGAGGGTGACACACTGCAGGAGGGTACCTCTGGGGAGGGTGACACACTCCAGGATGGTGCCTCTGGGGAGGGTGACACACTCAAGGGTGGTACCTCTGGGGAGGGTGACACACTCCAGGGTGGTACCTCTGGGGAGGGTGACACACTCCAGGATGGTACCTCTGGGGGTGACACAATTCAGGATGGTACCTCTGGGAGGGTGACCCACTCCAGGATGGTACCTCTGGGAGGGTGACACACCCCAGGATGGTATCTCTGGGGGTGACACAAACCAGGATGGTACCTCTGGGAGGGTGACACACTCGAGGATGGTGCCTCTGGGGAGGGTGACACACTGCAGGATGGTACCTCTAGGAGGGTGAAACAGTCCGGGATGGTACCTCTCGGAGGGTGACACACTCCAGGATGGTACCTCTGGGAGGGTGACACACTCCAGGATGGTACCTCTGGGGGGGTTGACACAATCCAGGATGGTGCCTCTGGGGAGGGTGACACACTCCTGGATGGTGCCTCTGGGGAGGGTGACACACTCTAGTATGGTACCTCTGGGGAGGGTGACACACTCCAGGATGGTGCCTCTGAGGAGGGTGACACGCTGCAGGATGGTACCTCTGGGGAGGGTGACACACTCCAGGATGGTACCTCCGGGAGGGTGACACACTTCAGTATGGTACCTCTGGGGAGGTTGACACACTCCAGGATGGTACCTCTGGGAGGGTGACACACTCCAGGATGGTTCCTCTGGGGAGGGTGACACACTCCAGGATGGTTCCTCTGGGGAGGGTGACACACTGCAGGATGGTACCTCTGGGGAGGGTGACACACTCCAGGATGGTGCCTCTGGGGAGGGTGAAACACTCCAGGATGGTACCTCTGGGAAGGGTGACACACTCCAGGGTGGTACCTCTGGGGAGGGTGACACACTCCAGGATGGTACCTCTGGGAGGGTGACACACTCCAGGATGGTACCTCTGGGGAGGGTGACACACTCCAGGATGGTACCTCTGGGGAGGGTGACACACTCCAGGATGGTACCTCTGGGGAGGGTGACACACTCCAGGATGGTACCTCTGGGAGGGTGACACACTCCAGGATGGTACCTCTGGGGAGGGTGACACACTCCAGGATGGTACCTCTGGGGAGGGTGACACACTCCAGGATGGTGCCTCTGGGGAGGGTGGCACACTCCAGGATGATACCTCTGGGGAGGGTGACACAATCCAGGATGGTACCACTGGGGAGGATGACACACTCCAGGATGGTACCTCAGGGGAGGGTGACACACTCCAGGATGGTACCTCAGGGGAGGGTGACACACTCTGGGATGGTACCTCTCGGAGGGGGACACAGTCCAGGATGGTACCTCTGGGAGGGTGACTCACTCCAGGATGGTACCTCTGGGTAGGGTGACACACTCCAGGATGGTTCCTCTTCGAGGGTGACACACTCCAGGATGGTGCCTCTGGGGAGGGTGACACACTGCAGGATGGTACCTCTGCGGGTGACACAATCCAGGATGGTACCTCTGGGAGGGTGACACACCCCAGGATGGTACCTCTGGGGGTGACACAATCCAGGATGGTGCCTCTGGGAGGGTGACACACTCCAGGATGGTACCTCTGGGAGGGTGACACACTCCAGGATGGTACCTCTGAGGTGGGTGACAGACTACAGGATGGTGCCTCTGGGGAGGGTGACACACTGCAGGACGTACCTCTGCGGAGGGTGACACACTCCAGGATGGTACCTCTGGGGGTGACACAATCCAGGATGGTACCTCTGGGGGTGACACAATCCAGGATGGTACCTCTGGGAGGGTGACCCACTCCAGGATGGTACCTCTGGGAGGGTGACACACCCCAGGATGGTATCTCTAGGGGTGACACAATCCAGGATGGTACTTCTGGGAGGGTGACACACTCGAGGATGGTGCCTCTGGGGAGGGTGACACAGTCCAGGATGGTACCTCTGGGAGGGTGACACAATCCAGGATGGTGCCTCTGGGGAGGGTGACACACTGCAGAATGGTACCTCTGGGGAGGGTGACACACTCCTGGATGGTACCTCTGGGAGGGTGACACACTCCAGGATGGTACCTCTGGGAGGGTGACACACTCCAGGATGGTACCTCTGGGGAGGTTGACACAATCCAGGATGGTGCCTCTGGGGAGGGTGACACACTCCAGGATGGTGCCTCTGGGGAGGGTGACACACTCTAGTATGGTACCTCTGGGGAGGGTGACACACTCCAGGATGGTGCCTCTGAGGAGGGTGACACGCTGCAGGATGGTACCTCTGGGGAGGGTGACACACTCCAGGATGGTACCTCCGGGAGGGTGACACACTTCAGTATGGTACCTCTGGGGAGGTTGACACACTCCAGGATGGTACCTCTGGGAGGGTGACACACTCCAGGATGGTTCCTCTGGGGAGGGTGACACACTCCAGGATTGTTCCTCTGGGGAGGGTGACACACTGCAGGATGGTACCTCTGGGGAGGGTGACACACTCCAGGATGGTGCCTCTGGGGAGGGTGAAACACTCAGGATGGTACCTCTGGGAAGGGTGACACACTCCAGGGTGGTGCCTCTGGGAGGGTGACACACTCCAGGATGGTACCTCTGGGAGGGTGACACACTCCAGGATGGTACCTCTGAGGTGGGTGACACACTCCAGGATGGTACCTCTGAGGTGGGTGACACACTCCAGGATGGTGCCTCTGGGGAGGGTGACACACTGCAGGATGGTACCTCTGGGGAGGGTGACACACCACAGTATGGTGCCTCTGGGAGGGTGACACAATCCAATATGGTACCTCTGGAAGGGTGACACACCCCAGGATTGTACCTCTGGGGGTGACACAATCCAGGATGGTGCCTCTGGGAATGGTGACACACTCCAGGATGGTGCCTCTGGGGAGGGTGACACACTCCAGGATGGTGCATCTGGGGAGGGTGACACACTCCAGGATGGTACCTCTGGGGGTGACACAATCCAGGATGGTACCTCTGGGGGTGACACAATTCAGGATGGTACCTCTGGGAGGGTGACCCACTCCAGGATGGTACCTCTGGGAGGGTGACACTCCCCAGGATGGTATCTCTGGGGGTGACACAATCCAGGATGGTACCTCTGGGAGGGTGACACACTCGAGGATGGTGCCTCTGGGGAGGGTGACACACTGCAGGTTGGTACCTCTAGGAGGGTGAAACAGTCCGGGATGGTACCTCTCGGAGGGTGACACACTCCAGGATGGTACCTCTGGGAGGGTGACACACTCCAGGATGGTACCTCTGGGAGGGTTACACACTCCAGGATGGTACCGCTGGGAGGGTGACACACTCCAGGATGGTACCTCTGGGAGGGTGAAACACTCCAGGATGGTACCTCTGGGGGTGACACACTCCAGGATGGTACCTCTGGGAGGGTGACACACTCCAGGATGGTACCTCTGGGAGGGTGACACACTCCAGGATGGTGCCTCTGGGGAGGGTGACACACTGCAGGATGGTACCTCTGGGGAGGGTGACACACTCCAGGATGGTGCCTCTGGGGAGGGTGACACACTCAAGGGTGGTACCTCTGGGGAGGGTGACACACTCCAGGGTGGTACCTCTGGGGAGGGTGACACACTCCAGGATGGTACCTCTGGGGGTGACACAATTCAGGATGGTACCTCTGGGAGGGTGACCCACTCCAGGATGGTACCTCTGGGAGGGTGACACACCCCAGGATGGTATCTCTGGGGGTGACACAAACCAGGATGGTACCTCTGGGAGGGTGACACACTCGAGGATGGTGCCTCTGGGGAGGGTGACACACTGCAGGATGGTACCTCTAGGAGGGTGAAACAGTCCGGGATGGTACCTCTCGGAGGGTGACACACTCCAGGATGGTACCTCTGGGAGGGTGACACACTCCAGGATGGTACCTCTGGGGAGGTTGACACAATCCAGGATGGTGCCTCTGGGGAGGGTGACACACTCCAGGATGGTGCCTCTGGGGAGGGTGACACACTCTAGTATGGTACCTCTGGGGAGGGTGACACACTCCAGGATGGTGCCTCTGAGGAGGGTGACACGCTGCAGGATGGTACCTCTGGGGAGGGTGACACACTCCAGGATGGTACCTCCGGGAGGGTGTACACTTCAGTATGGTACCTCTGGGGAGGTTGACACACTCCAGGATGGTACCTCTGGGAGGGTGACACACTCCAGGATGGTTCCTCTGGGGAGGGTGACACACTCCAGGATGGTTCCTCTGGGGAGGGTGACACACTGCAGGATGGTACCTCTGGGGAGGGTGACACACTCCAGGATGGTGCCTCTGGGGAGGGTGAAACACTCCAGGATGATACCTCTGGGGAGGGTGACACAATCCAGGATGGTACCTCTGGAGAGGATGACACACTCCAGGATGGTACCTCAGGGGAGGGTGACACACTCCAGGATGGTACCTCAGGGGAGGGTGACACACTCCAGGATGGTACCTCTGGGGCGGATGACACACTCTGGGATGGTACCTCTCGGAGGGTGACACAGTCCAGGATGGTACCTCTGGGAGGGTGACTCACTCCAGGATAGTACCTCTGGGTAGGGTGACACACTCCAGGATGGTTCCTCTTCGAGGGTGACACACTCCAGGATGGTGCCTCTGGGGAGGGTGACACACTGCAGGATGGTACCTCTGCGGGTGACACAATCCAGGATGGTACCTCTTGGAGGGTGACACACCCCAGGATGGTACCTCTGGGGGTGACACAATCCAGGATGGTGCCTCTGGGAGGGTGACACACTCCAGGATGGTACCTCTGGGAGGGTGACACACTCCAGGATGGTACCTCTGAGGTGGGTGACAGACTCCAGGATGGTGCCTCTGGGGAGGGTGACACACTGCAAGACGTACCTCTGCGGAGGGTGACACACTCCAGGATGGTACCTCTGGGGGTGACACAATCCAGGATGGTACCTCTGGGGGTGACACAATCCAGGATGGTACCTCTGGGAGGGTGATCACTCCAGGATGGTACCTCTGGGAGGGTGACACACCCCAGGATGGTATCTCTGGGGGTGACACAATCCAGGATGGTACCTCTGGGAGGGTGACACACTCGAGGATGGTGCCTCTGGGGAGGGTGACACACTCCAGGATGGTACCTCTGGGGAGGTTGACACAATCCAGGATGGTGCCTCTGGGGAGGGTGACACACTCCAGGATGGTGCCTCTGGGGAGGGTGACACACTCCAGGATGGTGCCTCTGGGGAGGGTGACACACTCCAGTGTGGTACCTCTGGGGAGGGTGACACACTCCAGGATGGTGCCTCTGGGGAGGGTGACACACTGCAGGATGGTACCTATGGGGAGGGTGACACACTCCAGGATGGTACCTCCGGGAGGGTGACACACTCCAGGATGGTACCCCTGGGGAGGTTGACACACTCCAGGATGGTACCTCTGGGAGGGTGACACACTCCAGGATGGTTCCTCTGAGGAGGGTGACACAGTCCAGGATGGTTCCTCTAAAGGAGGGTGACACACTGCAGGATGGTACCTCTGGGGAGGGTGAGACAATCCAGGATGGTGCCTCTGGGAGGGTGAAACACTCCAGGATGGTACCTCTGGGAAGGGTGACATACTCTAGGGTGGTACCTCTGGGGAGGGTGACACACTCCAGGATGGTACCTCTGGGAGGGTGACACACTCCAGGATGGTACCTCTGGGAAGGGTGACACACTCCAGGATGGTGCCTCTGGGGAGGGTGACACACTCCAGGAAGGTTGCTCTGGGAGGGTGACACACTCCAGGATGGTGCCTCTGGGGAGGGTGACACACTCCAGGATGGTACCTCTGGGGGTGACACAATCCAGGATGGTACCTCTGGGGAGGTTGACACACTGCAGGATGGTACCTCTGGGGAGGGTGACACAATCCAGGATGGTGCATCTGGGGAGGGTGACACACTCCAGTATAGTAGCTCTGGGAGGGTGACACACTCCAGGATGGAACCTCTGGGGTTGACACAGTCCTGGCTGGTACCTCTGGGGAGGGTGACATACTGCAGGATTGTACCTCTGGGGAGGGTGACACAGTCCAGGATGGTGCCTCTGGGGAGGGTGTCACACTGCAGGATGGTACCTCTGGGGAGGGTAACACACTCCTGGATGGTACCTCTGGGAGGGTGACACAGTCCAGGATGGTACCTCTGGGAGGGTGACACAATCCAGGATGGTGCCTCTGGGGAGGGTGACACACTCCTGGATGGTACCTCTGGGAGGGTGACACACTCCAGAATGGTACCTCTCGGAGGGTGACACACTCCAGGATGGTACCTCTGGGGAGGTTGACAAAATCCAGTATGGTGCCTCTGGGGAGGGTGACACACTGCAGGATGGTACCTCTGGGGAGGGTGACACACTGCAGGATGGTACCTCCGGGAGGGTGACGCACTCCAGGATGGTTCCTCTGGGGAGGGTGACACACTCCAAGATGGTACCTCTGGGGGTGACACAATCCAGGATGGTACCTCTGGGAGGGTGATCACTCCAGGATGGTACCTCTGGGAGGGTGACACACCCCAGGATGGTATCTCTGGGGGTGACACAATCCAGGATGGTACCTCTGGGAGGGTGACACACTCGAGGATGGTGCCTCTGGGGAGGGTGACACACTCCAGGATGGTACCTCTGGGGAGGTTGACACAATCCAGGATGGTGCCTCTGGGGAGGGTGACACACTCCAGGATGGTGCCTCTGGGGAGGGTGACACACTCCAGGATGGTGCCTCTGGGGAGGGTGACACACTCCAGTGTGGTACCTCTGGGGAGGGTGACACACTCCAGGATGGTGCCTCTGGGGAGGGTGACACACTGCAGGATGGTACCTATGGGGAGGGTGACACACTCCAGGATGGTACCTCCGGGAGGGTGACACACTCCAGGATGGTACCCCTGGGGAGGTTGACACACTCCAGGATGGTACCTCTGGGAGGGTGACACACTCCAGGATGGTTCCTCTGAGGAGGGTGACACAGTCCAGGATGGTTCCTCTAAAGGAGGGTGACACACTGCAGGATGGTACCTCTGGGGAGGGTGAGACAATCCAGGATGGTGCCTCTGGGAGGGTGAAACACTCCAGGATGGTACCTCTGGGAAGGGTGACATACTCTAGGGTGGTACCTCTGGGGAGGGTGACACACTCCAGGATGGTACCTCTGGGAGGGTGACACACTCCAGGATGGTACCTCTGGGAAGGGTGACACACTCCAGGATGGTGCCTCTGGGGAGGGTGACACACTCCAGGAAGGTTGCTCTGGGAGGGTGACACACTCCAGGATGGTGCCTCTGGGGAGGGTGACACACTCCAGGATGGTACCTCTGGGGGTGACACAATCCAGGATGGTACCTCTGGGGAGGTTGACACACTGCAGGATGGTACCTCTGGGGAGGGTGACACAATCCAGGATGGTGCATCTGGGGAGGGTGACACACTCCAGTATAGTAGCTCTGGGAGGGTGACACACTCCAGGATGGAACCTCTGGGGTTGACACAGTCCTGGCTGGTACCTCTGGGGAGGGTGACATACTGCAGGATTGTACCTCTGGGGAGGGTGACACAGTCCAGGATGGTGCCTCTGGGGAGGGTGTCACACTGCAGGATGGTACCTCTGGGGAGGGTAACACACTCCTGGATGGTACCTCTGGGAGGGTGACACAGTCCAGGATGGTACCTCTGGGAGGGTGACACAATCCAGGATGGTGCCTCTGGGGAGGGTGACACACTCCTGGATGGTACCTCTGGGAGGGTGACACACTCCAGAATGGTACCTCTCGGAGGGTGACACACTCCAGGATGGTACCTCTGGGGAGGTTGACAAAATCCAGTATGGTGCCTCTGGGGAGGGTGACACACTGCAGGATGGTACCTCTGGGGAGGGTGACACACTGCAGGATGGTACCTCCGGGAGGGTGACGCACTCCAGGATGGTTCCTCTGGGGAGGGTGACACACTCCAAGATGGTACCTCTGGGAAGGGTGACACACTCCAGGGTGGTACCTCTGGGGAGGGTGACACACTGCAGGATTGTGCCTCTGGGGAGGGTGAAACACTCCTGGATGGTACCTCTGGGAAGGGTGACACACTCCAGGGTGGTACCTCTGGGGAGGGTGACACACTCCAGGATTGTACCTCTGGGAGGGTGACACACTCCAGGATGGTACCTCTGGGGAGGGTGACACACTCCAGGATGGTACCTCTGGGGAGGGTGACACACTCCAGGATGGTGCTTCTGGGGAGGGTGACACATTCCAGTATGATACCTCTGGGGAGGGTGACACAATCCAGGATGGTACCTCTGGGGAGGGTGACACAATCCAGGATGGTACCTCAGGGGAGGGTGACACACTCCAGGGTGGTACCTCAGGGGAGGGTGACACACTCCAGGATGGTATCTCTGGGAGGGTGACACACTCCAGGATGGTACCTCTGGGGAGGTTGACACACTCCAGGATGGTACCTCTGGGAGGGTGACACACTCCAGGATGGTACCTCTGGGAGGGTGACGCACTCCAGGATGGTTCCTCTGGGGAGGGTGACACACTCCAAGATGGTACCTCTGGGAAGGGTGACACACTCCAGGGTGGTACCTCTGGGGAGGGTGACACACTGCAGGATTGTGCCTCTGGGGAGGGTGAAACACTCCAGGATGGTACCTCTGGGAAGTGTGACACACTCCAGGGTGGTACCTCTGGGGAGGGTGACACACTCCAGGATTGTACCTCTGGGAGGGTGACACACTCCAGGATGGTACCTCTGGGGAAGGTGACACACTCCAGGATGGTACCTCTGGGGAGGGTGACACACTCCAGGATGGTGCCTCTGGGGAGGGTGACACATTCCAGGATGATACCTCTGGGGAGGGTGACACAATCCAGGATGGTACCTCTGGGGAGGGTGACACAATCCAGGATGGTACCTCAGGGGAGGGTGACACACTCCAGGGTGGTACCTCAGGGGAGGGTGACACACTCCAGGATGGTACCTCTGGGGCGGGTGACACACTCCGGGATGGTACCTCTGGGAGGGTGACACAGTCCAGGATGGTTCCTCTGGGAGGGTGACTCACTCCAGGACGGTACCTCTGGGTAGGGTGACACACTCCAGGATGGTTCCTCTTCGAGGGTGACACACTCCAGGATGGTGCCTCTGGGGAGGGTGACACACTGCAGGATGGTACCTCTGCGGGTGACACAATCCAGGATGGTACCTCTGGGAGGATGACACACCCCAGGATGGTACCTCGGGGGGTGACACAATCCACGATGGTGCCTCTGGGAGGGTGACACACTCCAGGATGGTACCTCTGGGAGGGTGACACACTCCAGGATGGTACCTCTGAGGTGGGTGACACACTCCAGGATGGTACCTCTGAGGTGGGTGACACACTCCAGGATGGTGCCTGTGGGGAGGGTGACACACTCCAGGATGGTGCCGCTGGGGAGGGTGACACACTCCAGGAAGGTTGCTCTGGGAGGGTGACACACTCCAGGATGGTGCCTCTGGGGAGGGTGACACACTCCAGGATGGTACCTCTGGGGGTGACACAATCCAGGATGGTACCTCTGGGGAGGGTGACACACTGCAGGATGGTACCTCTGGGGAGGGTGACACAATCCAGGATGGTGCATCTGGGGAGGGTGACACACTCCAGTATAGTAGCTCTGGGAGGGTGACACACTCCAGGATGGAACCTCTGGGGTTGACACAGTCCTTGCTGGTACCTCTGGGGAGGGTGACATACTGCAGGATTGTACCTCTGGGGAGGGTGACACAGTCCAGGATGGTGCCTCTGGGGAGGGTGACACACTGCAGGATGGTACCTCTGGGGAGGGTAACACACTCCTGGATGGTACCTCTGGGAGGGTGACACAGTCCAGGGTGGTACCTCTGGGAGGGTGACACAATCCAGGATGGTGCCTCTGGGGAGGGTGACACACTGCAGGATGGTACCTCTGGGGAGGGTGACACACTCCTGGATGGTACCTCTGGGAGGCTGACACACTCCAGAATGGTACCTCTGGGAGGGTGACACACTCCAGGATGGTACCTCTGGGGAGGTTGACAAAATCCAGTATGGTGCCTCTGGGGAGGGTGACACACTCCAGGATGGTGCCTCTGGGGAGGGTGACACACTCCAGTATGGTACCTCTGGGGAGGGTGACACACTCCAGGATGGTGCCTCTGGGGAGGGTGACACACTGCAGGATGGTACCTCTGGGGAGGGTGACACACTCCAGGATGGTACCTCCGGGAGGGTGACACACTCCAGGATGGTACCTCTGGGGAGGTTGACACACTCCAGGATGGTACCTCTGGGAGGGTGACACACTCCAGGATGGTACCTCTGGGAGGGTGACACACTCCAGGATGGTTCCTCTGGGGAGGGTGGCACACTCCAAGATGGTGCCTCTGGGGAGGGTGACACACTCCAGTATGGTACCTCTGGGGAGGGTGACACACTCCAGGATGGTGCCTCTGGGGAGGGTGACACACTGCAGGATGGTACCTCTGGGGAGGGTGACACACTGCAGGATGGTACCTCCGGGAGGGTGACGCATTCCAGGATGGTTCCTCTGGGGAGGGTGACACACTCCAAGATGGTACCTCTGGGAAGGGTGACACACTCCAGGGTGGTACCTCTGGGGAGGGTGACACACTGCAGGATTGTGCCTCTGGGGAGGGTGAAACACTCCAGGATGGTACCTCTGGGAAGGGTGACACACTCCAGGGTGGTACCTCTGGGGAGGGTGACACACTCCAGGATTGTACCTCTGGGAGGGTGACACACTCCAGGATGGTACCTCTGGGGAGGGTGACACACTCCAGGATGGTACCTCTGGGGAGGGTGACACAATCCAGGATGGTACCTCAGGGGAGGGTGACACACTCCAGGGTGGTACCTCAGGGGAGGGTGACACACTCCAGGATGGTACCTCTGGGGCGGGTGACACACTCCGGGATGGTACCTCTGGGAGGGTGACACACTCCAGGATGGTACCTCGGAGGAGGTTGACACACTCCAGGATGGTACCTCTGGGAGGGTGACACACTCCAGGATGGTACCTCTGGGAAGGTGACGCACTCCAGGATGGTTCCTCTGGGGAGGGTGACACACTCCAAGATGGTACCTCTGGGAAGGGTGACACACTCCAGGGTGGTACCTCTGGGGAGGGTGACACACTGCAGGATTGTGCCTCTGGGGAGGGTGAAACACTCCAGGATGGTACCTCTGGGAAGTGTGACACACTCCAGGGTGGTACCTCTGGGGAGGGTGACACACTCCAGGATTGTACCTCTGGGAGGGTGACACACTCCAGGATGGTACCTCTGGGGAGGGTGACACACTCCAGGATGGTACCTCTGGGGAGGGTGACACACTCCAGGATGGTGCCTCTGGGGAGGGTGACACATTCCAGGATGATACCTCTGGGGAGGGTGACACAATCCAGGATGGTACCTCTGGGGAGGGTGACACAATCCAGGATGGTACCTCAGGGGAGGGTGACACACTCCAGGGTGGTACCTCAGGGGAGGGTGACACACTCCAGGATGGTACCTCTGGGGCGGGTGACACACTCCGGGATGGTACCTCTGGGAGGGTGACACAGTCCAGGATGGTACCTCTGGGAGGGTGACTCACTCCAGGATGGTACCTCTGGGTAGGGTGACACACTCCAGGATGGTTCCTCTTCGAGGGTGACACACTCCAGGATGGTGCCTCTGGGGGTGACACAATCCACGATGGTGCCTCTGGGAGGGTGACACACTCCAGGATGGTACCTCTGGGAGGGTGACACACTCCAGGATGGTACCTCTGAGGTGGGTGACACACTCCAGGATGGTACCTCTGAGGTGGGTGACACACTCCAGGATGGTGCCTCTGGGGAGGGTGACACACTGCAGGATGGTACCTCTGGGGAGGGTGACACACCCCAGTATGGTGCCTCTGGGAGGGTGACACAATCCAATATGGTACCTCTGGGAGGGTGGCACACCCCAGGATTGTACCTCTGGGGGTGACACAATCCAGGATGGTGCCTCTGGGAAGGGTGACACACTCCAGGATGGTGCCTCTGGGGAGGGTGACACACTCCAGGATGGTGCATCTGGGGAGGGTGACACACTCCAGGATGGTACCTCTGGGGGTGACACAATCCAGGATGGTACCTCTGGGGGTGACACAATTCAGGATGGTACCTCTGGGAGGGTGATCCACTCCAGGATGGTACCTCTGGGAGGGTGACACACCCCAGGATGGTATCTCTGGGGGTGACACAATCCAGGATGGTACCTCTGGGAGGGTGACACACTCGAGGATGGTGCCTCTGGGGAGGGTGACACACTGCAGGTTGGTACCTCTAGGAGGGTGAAACAGTCCGGGATGGTACCTCTCGGAGGGTGACACACTCCAGGATGGTACCTCTGGGAGGGTGACACACTCCAGGATGGTACCTCTGGGAGGGTTACACACTCCAGGATGGTACCGCTGGGAGGGTGACACACTCCAGGATGGTACCTCTGGGAGGGTGACACACTCCAGGATGGTACCTCTGGGGGTGACACACTCCAGGATGGTACCTCTGGGAGGGTGACACACTCCAGGATGGTATCTCTAGGAGGGCGACACACTCCAGGATGGTACCTCTGGGGAGGGTGACACACTGCAGGATGGTACCTGTGGGGAGGGTGACACACTCCAGGATGGTGCCTCTGGGGAGGGTGACACACTCAAGGGTGGTACCTCTGGGGAGGGTGACACACTCCAGGGTGGTACCTCTGGGGAGGGTGACACACTCCAGGATGGTACCTCTGGGGGTGACACAATTCAGGATGGTACCTCTGGGAGGGTGACCCACTCCAGGATGGTACCTCTGGGAGGGTGACACACCCCAGGATGGTATCTCTGGGGGTGACACAAACCAGGATGGTACCTCTGGGAGGGTGACACACTCGAGGATGGTGCCTCTGGGGAGGGTGACACACTGCAGGATGGTACCTCTAGGAGGGTGAAACAGTCCGGGATGGTACCTCTCGGAGGGTGACACACTCCAGGATGGTACCTCTGGGAGGGTGACACACTCCAGGATGGTACCTCTGGGGAGGTTGACACAATCCAGGATGGTGCCTCTGGGGAGAGTGACACACTCCAGGATGGTGCCTCTGGGGAGGGTGACACACTCTAGTATGGTACCTCTGGGGAGGGTGACACACTCCAGGATGGTGCCTCTGAGGAGGGTGACACGCTGCAGGATGGTACCTCTGGGGAGGGTGACACACTCCAGGATGGTACCTCCGGGAGGGTGACACACTTCAGTATGGTACCTCTGGGGAGGTTGACACACTCCAGGATGGTACCTCTGGGAGGGTGACACACTCCAGGATGGTTCCTCTGGGGAGGGTGACACACTCCAGGATGGTTCCTCTGGGGAGGGTGACACACTGCAGGATGGTACCTCTGGGGAGGGTGACACACTCCAGGATGGTGCCTCTGGGGAGGGTGAAACACTCCAGGATGGTACCTCTGGGAAGGGTGACACACTCCAGGGTGGTACCTCTGGGGAGGGTGACACACTCCAGGATGGTACCTCTGGGAGGGTGACACACTCCAGGATGGTACCTCTGGGGAGGGTGACACACTCCAGGATGGTACCTCTGGGGAGGGTGACACACTCCAGGATGGTGCCTCTGGGGAGGGTGACACACTCCAGGATGATACCTCTGGGGAGGGTGACACAATCCAGGATGGTACCTCTGGAGAGGATGACACACTCCAGGATGGTACCTCAGGGGAGGGTGACACACTCCAGGATGGTACCTCAGGGGAGGGTGACACACTCCAGGATGGTACCTCTGGGGCGGATGGTTCCATGTTCAAATATCGTTAACATAAATATCGACTGAAAAAAATATCGTCACTAAAACATCGTTTACATAAATATCGTCTTCCTATACTTAAACTACAATTCACACAAATATCGATATTTTTTTATCGACAACCCTAATATCGTTCACACTAATATCGACTACTTAAATATCGACTACTACAATATCGACTTTATTTTAAATAACACTACCTTTCACATATATATCGACTACACTAACATCGACGACCTATGTGCTCTAAAAATATACAAAAAATATCGTCGTTTTGTTTATAACTCGAAAAGCACTATTCTTGATTTTACTCATTTTTTTGGATATTTTTATAACACAACTATGAACACATATTATTTTTTTGTTCACCTATTACTTATGTGTAACATAAAATATACATATAGTGAATTTTTTTTTCGTTTACTGATACTATATTACACTACGATGGCCTAAATATGATAAACATTTCTTTATTTTCTACATATAAACGATTTAAATATTACACAAAAATGTAACTTATAACACATTTTAACATATTCTTTTACAAACAAACAGTGAAACAACATAGTATTACGAAAATAACGGTTTTCCCATTCAAAATAACGTTCTCAACCAATGAATTTGAATTTTCACTAATTGAACCAATCAAACAGTACCATTAATTAACTCACTAATATAAATACAATGACACACTTAACGTAATTTACCATTTTTGGCCCAACCTTGGAGAAAAACGGTTACCTTGCTGAGAGAAGAGAATACAAACCAACGACTACAACTACAATACATCACACTACACTTCAAGTAAGTTAAATACCATTTTTTCTTCAAAGTTACTATAAGTAGATAAAGTCCCTATTTTTAAAACTGTTGATCTTTAGAGTGAAAACTAAACATGTTGAACTTATCAACAACGACAATACAGTTAGATGTAAAAACATTTATAAACTACCTTATCCAAATCTATTTAGATAGCTGATAAAAATTATTTAAACTTGCTAAGTAAATCTACAATGTAAATAACATGTAACCAACTATTATCATCCAAATACTACAAGTAACACAATGATAATTTTTTCCACAGACTCTACAAAATTATTTGGCTATCTACAACTACACTACCAACATCCTCTACTACATCAAGTGAGTATAGTCAGTCTATGTATAACAATTCAAAAAGTTAAATGATACACCTATTACACTAAAGTATTTCTTTCTATTATTCTTTAACACTACTACAGAACGTAAAAGGGAGACAACTCTGAAAAATAAATAAGAATAAAAGTTTTACCAGTGAAGCCACATAGTAAGTATATGTTTACACTTTTGCCTAGTCTTAACACACCTCTAAAATAGTGTTCAATGTTCTAAAAAAGACATATATATATTTCCACAGATCTACCTTAGACATGGCAACTGGAGCTACTTTCATTACTTCGCAAAAAGGAAAACTAATGCTGAGCTACATGGGTTACACCTACACCCAAGAAAGAGTGAAAGCTAATAAGACCCATTGGAAATGTAGTAAATATTATTCTAATGCATGCTATGGTAGAGCAACAACTGTTGATAACAATGTGGTAAATGTACGTGAGCATAACCACCCACCAAATGTAACTGAAGTGGAAGTGAGAGAAGCACTAGAAACATTGAAAGATGCTAGTACAGGATCACAAGAAACAAGCACTAGCATTTTGAAAAATGTTTTAAGCAAAGTGCCTGAACATGTGACAGGACAGCTACCTTCTATTCCCAACTTAAAGAGATTAATTGCTAAAACTAAACGTGCTTCTGATCCAACTCCACCAACACCAGAAAGTTTTCAGGATATAAAAATATATCCAGAATATACCATTACACATAATGAGGATAAATTCTTAATGTATGACAACAACAGTCATGACAAAAGAATTTTACTTTTTGCTACTAATAGTAATTTGCAAAAGCTTAAATCATGTGAAACATGGATGATGGATGGTACTTTTAAAGTTTGTCCCAAACCTTTCTATCAACTTTACACCATTCATGGGGAATACCAAGATACAAATATACCTCTGATTTATACTCTGCTGCCAAACAAAACAAATACTACCTACGTTGAAATTTTAACAACCATCAAAGAATTAACTGATAATTACTATCCTCAAAGAATTGTAATTGACTTTGAAATGGCCATGATTCAAGCTATCCTTAAAATATATCCCCATACCTCCATACAAGGTTGTTATTATCACTACAACCAAAGCATATGGAGGCACTTACAAAAATCAACTTTAAGCATTGAATATTGTACAAACAGTAACTTTGCTTATCAAATAAAGAAGTTGATAGCATTAGCATATGTACCAACAACAGAAGTAGCTAACTACTACAATTTATTAATTGACAGCCCTTTCTACCGCACCAATGAAAAAAAGCTCACTCCCTTCTTAGACTACTTTGAAGATACATGGGTTGGAAGATTGCATCGCTCAGGCCACCGTAGACAACCTAAATTTCAAATTCCATGGTGGAATGTCTATGCTAGTACAATAGCCCAAAAAGCTAAAACTAATAACGCAGTTGAAGGATGGCATAATGCCTTCCAAGCGACTTTAGGAAGAAGTCAACCAACACTTCACAAAATGATCCAAAGCATTAAAAAAGAGCAAAGCTACCAAGAACTCAGAATAGAGCAATCAATTTCAAAAATTGGCCCTAAACTAAGTAAACAAACATTAAACATGTACGAATATCTCCAACAAAAAACTAGAATGTACCCAAGTATAGAAGGACTAGCATACTTAGATCTAATAGCTAAATCAATTCTTTAAATATAAATCCGCAAAAAGTGAGCAAAGGACTATTAAAGATAATATGTAGTTAAATATTATATTATTATGTCATGTAAAATAATAAATAATATATTTTTGCAAAACATAATAATATAACATTTAACTAAACAGTAGACTATACCACAATCCAACCCAAAAGTAAATATCACTTTTACTTACGGTTCTGCTGCTGTAGAATATTTCCATGGTGATGTTTTCCACAGGAATAATACCAACAGCTATCCATATCCAATATCGAAAAATCCCAACAAAATGCAAAAAATACAACTGTTTGATAATACTCCCGTTGCAATCCTCTCGAATTGTAAACCATAAAAAGTAGATAAATCTTCACGAGTAAAAAAAGTAGAGACCCCGAAAACGCAGGATATTGTCAAAAATATGTACCTGCTTAAAAAAAAAAAAAACGTCACAGTCCATCTGCTCACCAAAACGAAGACCTGTAAATTATGGTAAAAATAACAAACTTCAAAACATTGGAAATACACATAGCCTACACATAGCATATAACACATACAAACAATCCTAAATCATCCATTAATACAACAGTAAACGTTACTTTAGTTCGAACTACCTCACAAAGTACGCTCTCCATAACGACGCAAAATAACACGTAATTCGCACATAATATGTAAAGTACTACACATATATACACGTACACACTACAACTATCACTAAACTTAAGTTAAATATGTTTAAAAGTAAAGTGAAACAAACGTACCTTCACCAACAAGAAACAGCTCCCAACCGCGAGCTTCCGTTTTCTAAAATGACCCAAACAACGATGTTGATAGACTAAAAAGTGAAGTTCCAAAAAGTAAAATGGCTGCATAATAAAAACTAAAATAGGACAAAATACCCTTTAACTATAAATTAAATTGTATTAAATAGCATAATATATGCAATATGTATTAATAAATTTTTTTTCTTGTTAAAAAACATATGAATATTGTAAAAGATACATTAATATGTTTAAAAAAGTTATGTATTAATTGTTTATTATTAAAAAAATGTATTTCATTGTTAAATATTTTTCTCAGATATTACAAAATGTAAATTTATGTAATGTACATATCTTGATAAAAACAATGCCATAATAAATATGTAATATATTAAATTTTAATAATAATTATTAAAATGTAATATAATAATTTTTGTACAATACAAACAGTATTTATGTAAAAAAATGCTATATAATTGGTGACCCAAAATTATGTAAAGATTTTGTCAAAAAATTGTAATATCTTTGCAATACCAAATTAAACTCTCAATAAAAATTTTTTTTTTAAATGTGTTTCTTAATTTAAACTTGTCATATTAATGTAAAAATGTTATGAAAATGTTTTTAATATATATTTATGAAAATAATATTACTACATAACATATATACATCTTATTAAAAATAATGAATAGATACTGCAGAAATAAAAATAATAATAATTGTACTGGACAGTAAACAATAATAATTTACTATTCTAACTCCAATCCAACATAAGTCAGGGAAAGTGCTGGATAATAAACCATAATAAATTACTATTCTAACTCCAATCCAACATAAGTCAGAGAAAGTGCTGGATAATAAACCATAATAATTTACTATTCTAACTCCAATCCAACATAAGTCAGGGAAAGTGCTGGATAATAAACCATAATAATTTACTATTCTAACTCCAATCCAACATAAGTCAGAGAAAGTGCTGGATAATAAACCATAATAATTTACTATTCTAACTCCAATCCAACATAAGTCAGGGAAAGTGCTGGATAATAAACAATAATAAATTACTATTCTAACTCCAATCCAACATAAGTCAGGGAAAGTGCTGGATAATAAACCATAATAATTTACTATTCTAACTCCAATCCAACATAAGTCAGGGAAAGTGCTGGATAATAAACCATAATAAATTACTATTCTAACTCCAATCCAACATAAGTCAGGGAAAGTGCTGGATAATAAACCATAATAAATTACTATTCTAACTCCAATCCAACATAAGTCAAGGAAAGTGCTGGATAATAAACCATAATAATTTACTATTCTAACTCCAATCCAACATAAGTCAGGGAAAGTGCTGGATAATAAACCATAATAATTTACTATTCTAACTCCAATCCAACATAAGTCAGGGAAAGTGCTGGATAATAAACCATAATAATTTACTATTCTAACTCCAATCCAACATAAGTCAGGGAAAGTGCTGGATAATAAACCATAATAAATTACTATTCTAACTCCAATCCAACATAAGTCAGGGAAAGTGCTGGATAATAAACCATAATAAATTACTATTCTAACTCCAATCCAACATAAGTCAGGGAAAGTGCTGGATAATAAACCATAATAATTTACTATTCTAACTCCAATCCAACATAAGTCAGGGAAAGTGCTGGATAATAAACCATAATAAATTACTATTCTAACTCCAATCCAACATAAGTCAGGGAAAGTGCTGGATAATAAACAATAATAAATTACTATTCTAACTCCAATCCAACATAAGTCAGGGAAAGTGCTGGATAATAAACCATAATAATTTACTATTCTAACTCCAATCCAACATAAGTCAGGGAAAGTGCTGGATAATAAACCATAATAATTTACTATTCTAACTCCAATCCAACATAAGTCAGGGAAAGTGCTGGATAATAAACCATTATAATTTACTATTCTAACTCCAATCCAACATAAGTCAGGGAAAGTGCTGGATAATAAACCATAATAATTTACTATTCTAACTCCAATCCAACATAAATCAGGGAAAGTGCTGGATAATAAACAATAATAAATTACTATTCTAACTCCAATTAAACATAACTCAGAGAAAGTGCAGGATAGTAAACAATATACATATTACAAATAAAATTTCGTGACAATTTCAAAATTTGAATTTAAATTTCGAATTCTGATTAAATTTCTAATTTGTTATTTTTTTTCCATTATTTTAATACATATTATCTAATTTACTACCCACCCTTATCCCCTATTATACCAATAACCCTCTACTAAAATATTATGATGGAAATTTTCACTATCATTACAAAATTAATTTCGTGAAAATTTCTAATGTTATTGTTAAATTTCTATTTCTGAATTGTTTTCGGTAATTTTTAATTTTTAATTTTTTACTAATCTTCTAATTAATACCCACACTAAGCCCCTAAAATACCAATAAACAACTACTAAAATTTAAATATTATTTATTAATTAATGATTACAAATAAAATTTCGTGAAAAATTTTTTTTTCGAAATTTTATATTTCGAATTCTAATTAAATTCCTAAATTAATCTTTTTTTATATTAAATTTTAAATTACTACCCACCCTTATCCCCTATAATACCAATAACCCGCTACTAAAATTTTAACAAATCTTTTGTAAAAAATATTTTTTTATAATTATTATTACTAAAATTATTTTTCTAAATTTTTATTAAAAAATAAATAATTATATATATATTTTTTTAAAACTTTACATTTTTTGTCGATATTATATACAACGATGTTTTAGTCAACGATATTCTACTCATCGATATTTTTGTTTGACGATATTTATGTCATTCTAATAAAACGATATTTTTACCAACGATATTTACTGAAACGATATTTTTTTCTTTCGATATTCTTACCACGATATTAATGCTAGTCGATATTTTCCCGTCGATATTCTATCTTAATACCGGGGCGGATGACACACTCTGGGATGGTACCTCTCGGAGGGTGACACAGTCCAGGATGGTACCTCTGGGAGGGTGACTCACTCCAGGATAGTACCTCTGGGTAGGGTGACACACTCCAGGATGGTTCCTCTTCGAGGGTGACACACTCCAGGATGGTGCCTCTGGGGAGGGTGACACACTGCAGGATGGTACCTCTGCGGGTGACACAATCCAGGATGGTACCTCTGGGAGGGTGACACACCCCAGGATGGTACCTCTGGGGGTGACACAATCCAGGATGGTGCCTCTGGGAGGGTGACACACTCCAGGATGGTACCTCTGGGAGGGTGACACACTCCAGGATGGTACCTCTGAGGTGGGTGACAGACTCCAGGATGGTGCCTCTGGGGAGGGTGACACACTGCAAGACGTACCTCTGCGGAGGGTGACACACTCCAGGATGGTACCTCTGGGGGTGACACAATCCAGGATGGTACCTCTGGGGGTGACACAATCCAGGATGGTACCTCTGGGAGGGTGACCCACTCCAGGATGGTACCTCTGGGAGGGTGACACACCCCAGGATGGTATCTCTGGAGGTGACACAATCCAGGATGGTACCTCTGGGAGGGTGACACACTCGAGGATGGTGCCTCTGGGGAGGGTGACACACTCCAGGATGGTACCTCTGGGGAGGTTGACACAATCCAGGATGGTGCCTCTGGGGAGGGTGACACACTCCAGGATGGTGCCTCTGGGGAGGGTGACACACTCCAGTGTGGTACCTCTGGGGAGGGTGACACACTCCAGGATGGTGCCTCTGGGGAGGGTGACACACTGCAGGATGGTACCTATGGGGAGGGTGACACACTCCAGGATGGTACCTCCGGGAGGGTGACACACTCCAGGATGGTACCCCTGGGGAGGTTGACACACTCCAGGAGGGTACCTCTGGGAGGGTGACACACTCCAGGATGGTTCCTCTGAGGAGGGTGACACAGTCCAGGATGGTTCCTCTATAGGAGGGTGACACACTGCAGGATGGTACCTCTGGGGAGGGTGAGACACTCCAGGATGGTGCCTCTGGGAGGGTGAAACACTCCAGGATGGTACCTCTGGGAAGGGTGACATACTCTAGGGTGGTACCTCTGGGGAGGGTGACACACTCCAGGATGGTACCTCTGGGAGGGTGACACACTCCAGGATGGTACCTCTGGGGAGGGTGACACACTCCAGGATGGTGCCTCTGGGGAGGGTGACACACTCCAGGAAGGTTGCTCTGGGAGGGTGACACACTCCAGGATGGTGCCTCTGGGGAGGGTGACACACTCCAGGATGGTACCTCTGGGGGTGACACAATCCAGGATGGTACCTCTGGGGAGGGTGACACACTGCAGGATGGTACCTCTGGGGAGGGTGACACAATCCAGGATGGTGCATCTGGGGAGGGTGACACACTCCAGTATAGTAGCTCTGGGAGGGTGACACACTCCAGGATGGAACCTCTGGGGTTGACACAGTCCTGGCTGGTACCTCTGGGGAGGGTGACATACTGCAGGATTGTACCTCTGGGGAGGGTGACACACTCCTGGATGGTACCTCTGGGAGGGTGACACACTCCAGAATGGTACCTCTGGGAGGGTGACACACTCCAGGATGGTACCTCTGGGGAGGTTGACAAAATCCAGTATGGTGCCTCTGGGGAGGGTGACACACTGCAGGATGGTACCTCTGGGGAGGGTGACACACTGCAGGATGGTACCTCCGGGAGGGTGACGCACTCCAGGATGGTTCCTCTGGGGAGGGTGACACACTCCAAGATGGTACCTCTGGGAAGGGTGACACACTCCAGGGTGGTACCTCTGGGGAGGGTGACACACTGCAGGATTGTGCCTCTGGGGAGGGTGAAACACTCCAGGATGGTACCTCTGGGAAGGGTGACACACTCCAGGGTGGTACCTCTGGGGAGGGTGACACACTCCAGGATTGTACCTCTGGGAGGGTGACACACTCCAGGATGGTACCTCTGGGGAGGGTGACACACTCCAGGATGGTACCTCTGGGGAGGGTGACACAATCCAGGATGGTACCTCAGGGGAGGGTGACACACTCCAGGGTGGTACCTCAGGGGAGGGTGACACACTCCAGGATGGTACCTCTGGGGCGGGTGACACACTCCGGGATGGTACCTCTGGGAGGGTGACACACTCCAGGATGGTACCTCTGAGGAGGTTGACACACTCCAGGATGGTACCTCTGGGAGGGTGACACACTCCAGGATGGTACCTCTGGGAGGGTGACGCACTCCAGGATGGTTCCTCTGGGGAGGGTGACACACTCCAAGATGGTACCTCTGGGAAGGGTGACACACTCCAGGGTGGTACCTCTGGGGAGGGTGACACACTGCAGGATTCTGCCTCTGGGGAGGGTGAAACACTCCAGGATGGTACCTCTGGGAAGTGTGACACACTCCAGGGTGGTACCTCTGGGGAGGGTGACACACTCCAGGATTGTACCTCTGGGAGGGTGACACACTGCAGGATGGTACCTCTGCGGGTGACACAATCCAGGATGGTACCTCTGGGAGGGTGACACACCCCAGGATGGTACCTCTGGGGGTGACACAATCCAGGATGGTGCCTCTGGGAGGGTGACACACTCCAGGATGGTACCTCTGGGAGGGTGACACACTCCAGGATGGTACCTCTGAGGTGGGTGACAGACTCCAGGATGGTGCCTCTGGGGAGGGTGACACACTGCAAGACGTACCTCTGCGGAGGGTGACACACTCCAGGATGGTACCTCTGGGGGTGACACAATCCAGGATGGTACCTCTGGGGGTGACACAATCCAGGATGGTACCTCTGGGAGGGTGACCCACTCCAGGATGGTACCTCTGGGAGGGTGACACACCCCAGGATGGTATCTCTGGGGGTGACACAATCCAGGATGGTACCTCTGGGAGGGTGACACACTCGAGGATGGTGCCTCTGGGGAGGGTGACACACTCCAGGATGGTACCTCTGGGGAGGTTGACACAATCCAGGATGGTGCCTCTGGGGAGGGTGACACACTCCAGGATGGTGCCTCTGGGGAGGGTGACACACTCCAGTGTGGTACCTCTGGGGAGGGTGACACACTCCAGGATGGTGCCTCTGGGGAGGGTGACACACTGCAGGATGGTACCTATGGGGAGGGTGACACACTCCAGGATGGTACCTCCGGGAGGGTGACACACTCCAGGATGGTACCCCTGGGGAGGTTGACACACTCCAGGATGGTACCTCTGGGAGGGTGACACACTCCAGGATGGTTCCTCTGAGGAGGGTGACACAGTCCAGGATGGTTCCTCTATAGGAGGGTGACACACTGCAGGATGGTACCTCTGGGGAGGGTGAGACACTCCAGGATGGTGCCTCTGGGAGGGTGAAACACTCCAGGATGGTACCTCTGGGAAGGGTGACATACTCTAGGGTGGTACCTCTGGGGAGGGTGACACACTCCAGGATGGTACCTCTGGGAGGGTGACACACTCCAGGATGGTACCTCTGGGGAGGGTGACACACTCCAGGATGGTGCCTCTGGGGAGGGTGACACACTCCAGGAAGGTTGCTCTGGGAGGGTGACACACTCCAGGATGGTGCCTCTGGGGAGGGTGACAGACTCCAGGATGGTACCTCTGGGGGTGACACAATCCAGGATGGTACCTCTGGGGAGGGTGACACACTGCAGGATGGTACCTCTGGGGAGGGTGACACAATCCAGGATGGTGCATCTGGGGAGGGTGACACACTCCAGTATAGTAGCTCTGGGAGGGTGACACACTCCAGGATGGAACCTCTGGGGTTGACACAGTCCTGGCTGGTACCTCTGGGGAGGGTGACATACTGCAGGATTGTACCTCTGGGGAGGGTGACACAGTCCAGGATGGTGCCTCTGGGGAGGGTGACACACTGCAGGATGGTACCTCTGGGGAGGGTAACACACTCCTGGATGGTACCTCTGGGAGGGTGACACAGTCCAGGATGGTACCTCTGGGAGGGTGACACAATCCAGGATGGTGCCTCTGGGGAGGGTGACACACTGCAGGATGGTACCTCTGGGGAGGGTGACACACTCCTGGATGGTACCTCTGGGAGGGTGACACACTCCAGAATGGTACCTCTGGGAGGGTGACACACTCCAGGATGGTACCTCTGGGGAGGTTGACAAAATCCAGTATGGTGCCTCTGGGGAGGGTGACACACTGCAGGATGGTACCTCTGGGGAGGGTGACACACTGCAGGATGGTACCTCCGGGAGGGTGACGCACTCCAGGATGGTTCCTCTGGGGAGGGTGACACACTCCAAGATGGTACCTCTGGGAAGGGTGACACACTCCAGGGTGGTACCTCTGGGGAGGGTGACACACTGCAGGATTGTGCCTCTTGGGAGGGTGAAACACTCCAGGATGGTACCTCTGGGAAGGGTGACACACTCCAGGGTGGTACCTCTGGGGAGGGTGACACACTCCAGGATTGTACCTCTGGGAGGGTGACACACTCCAGGATGGTACCTCTGGGGAGGGTGACACACTCCAGGATGGTACCTCTGGGGAGGGTGACACAATCCAGGATGGTACCTCAGGGGAGGGTGACACACTCCAGGGTGGTACCTCAGGGGAGGGTGACACACTCCAGGATGGTACCTCTGGGGCGGGTGACACACTCCGGGATGGTACCTCTGGGAGGGTGACACACTCCAGGATGGTACCTCTGAGGAGGTTGACACACTCCAGGATGGTACCTCTGGGAGGGTGACACACTCCAGGATGGTACCTCTGGGAGGGTGACGCACTCCAGGATGGTTCCTCTGGGGAGGGTGACACACTCCAAGATGGTACCTCTGGGAAGGGTGACACACTCCAGGGTGGTACCTCTGGGGAGGGTGACACACTGCAGGATTGTGCCTCTGGGGAGGGTGAAACACTCCAGGATGGTACCTCTGGGAAGTGTGACACACTCCAGGGTGGTACCTCTGGGGAGGGTGACACACTCCAGGATTGTACCTCTGGGAGGGTGACACACTCCAGGATGGTGCCTCTGGGGAGGGTGACACACTCCAGGATGGTACCTCTGGGGAGGGTGACACACTCCAGGATGGTGCCTCTGGGGAGGGTGACACATTCCAGGATGATACCTCTGGGGAGGGTGACACAATCCATGATGGTACCTCTGGGGAGGGTGACACAATCCAGGATGGTACCTCAGGGGAGGGTGACACACTCCAGGGTGGTACCTCAGGGGAGGGTGACACACTCCAGGATGGTACCTCTGGGGCGGGTGACACACTCCGGGATGGTACCTCTGGGAGGGTGACACAGTCCAGGATGGTACCTCTGGGACTGTGACTCACTCCAGGATGGTACCTCTGGGTAGGGTGACACACTCCAGGATGGTTCCTCTTCGAGGGTGACACACTCCAGGATGGTACCTCTGAGGTGGGTGACACACTCCAGGATGGTGCCTCTGGGGAGGGTGACACACTGCAGGATGGTACCTCTGGGGAGGGTGACACACCCCAGTATGGTGCCTCTGGGAGGGTGACACAATCCAATATGGTACCTCTGGGAGGGTGACACACCCCAGGATTGTACCTCTGGGGGTGACACAATCCAGGATGGTGCCTCTGGGAAGGGTGACACACTCCAGGATGGTGCCTCTGGGGAGGGTGACACACTCCAGGATGGTGCATCTGGGGAGGGTGACACACTCCAGGATGGTACCTCTGGGGGTGACACAATCCAGGATGGTACCTCTGGGGGTGACACAATTCAGGATGGTACCTCTGGGAGGCTGACCCACTCCAGGATGGTACCTCTGGGAGGGTGACACACCCCAGGATGGTATCTCTGGGGGTGACACAATCCAGGATGGTACCTCTGGGAGGGTGACACACTCGAGGATGGTGCCTCTGGGGAGGGTGACACACTGCAGGTTGGTACCTCTAGGAGGGTGAAACAGTCCGGGATGGTACCTCTCGGAGGGTGACACACTCCAGGATGGTACCTCTGGGAGGGTGACACACTCCAGGATGGTACCTCTGGGAGGGTTACACACTCCAGGATGGTACCGCTGGGAGGGTGACACACTCCAGGATGGTACCTCTGGGAGGGTGACACACTCCAGGATGGTACCTCTGGGGGTGACACACTCCAGGATGGTACCTCTGGGAGGGTGACACACTCCAGGATGGTACCTCTAGGAGGGTGACACACTCCAGGATGGTACCTCTGGGGAGGGTGACACACTGCAGGATGGTACCTCTGGGGAGGGTGACACACTCCAGGATGGTGCCTCTGGGGAGGGTGACACACTCAAGGGTGGTACCTCTGGGGAGGGTGACACACTCCAGGGTGGTACCTCTGGGGAGGGTGACACACTCCAGGATGGTACCTCTGGGGGTGACACAATTCAGGATGGTACCTCTGGGAGGGTGACCCACTCCAGGATGGTACCTCTGGGAGGGTGACACACCCCAGGATGGTATCTCTGGGGGTGACACAAACCAGGATGGTACCTCTGGGAGGGTGACACACTCGAGGATGGTGCCTCTGGGGAGGGTGACACACTGCAGGATGGTACCTCTAGGAGGGTGAAACAGTCCGGGATGGTACCTCTCGGAGGGTGACACACTCCAGGATGGTACCTCTGGGAGGGTGACACACTCCAGGATGGTACCTCTGGGGAGGTTGACACAATCCAGGATGGTGCCTCTGGGGAGAGTGACACACTCCAGGATGGTGCCTCTGGGGAGGGTGACACACTCTAGTATGGTACCTCTGGGGAGGGTGACACACTCCAGGATGGTGCCTCTGAGGAGGGTGACACGCTGCAGGATGGTACCTCTGGGGAGGGTGACACACTCCAGGATGGTACCTCCGGGAGGGTGACACACTTCAGTATGGTACCTCTGGGGAGGTTGACACACTCCAGGATGGTACCTCTGGGAGGGTGACACACTCCAGGATGGTTCCTCTGGGGAGGGTGACACACTCCAGGATGGTTCCTCTGGGGAGGGTGACACACTGCAGGATGGTACCTCTGGGGAGGGTGACACACTCCAGGATGGTGCCTCTGGGGAGGGTGAAACACTCCAGGATGGTACCTCTGGGAAGGGTGACACACTCCAGGGTGGTACCTCTGGGGAGGGTGACACACTCCAGGATGGTACCTCTGGGAGGGTGACACACTCCAGGATGGTACCTCTGGGGAGGGTGACACACTCCAGGATGGTACCTCTGGGGAGGGTGACACACTCCAGGATGGTGCCTCTGGGGAGGGTGACACACTCCAGGATGATACCTCTGGGGAGGGTGACACAATCCAGGATGGTACCTCTGGAGAGGATGACACACTCCAGGATGGTACCTCAGGGGAGGGTGACACACTCCAGGATGGTACCTCAGGGGAGGGTGACACACTCCAGGATGGTACCTCTGGGGCGGATGACACACTCTGGGATGGTACCTCTCGGAGGGTGACACAGTCCAGGATGGTACCTCTGGGAGGGTGACTCACTCCAGGATAGTACCTCTGGGTAGGGTGACACACTCCAGGATGGTTCCTCTTCGAGGGTGACACACTCCAGGATGGTGCCTCTGGGGAGGGTGACACACTGCAGGATGGTACCTCTGCGGGTGACACAATCCAGGATGGTACCTCTGGGAGGGTGACACACCCCAGGATGGTACCTCTGGGGGTGACACAATCCAGGATGGTGCCTCTGGGAGGGTGACACACTCCAGGATGGTACCTCTGGGAGGGTGACACACTCCAGGATGGTACCTCTGAGGTGGACGACAGACTCCAGGATGGTGCCTCTGGGGAGGGTGACACACTGCAAGACGTACCTCTGCGGAGGGTGACACACTCCAGGATGGTACCTCTGGGGGTGACACAATCCAGGATGGTACCTCTGGGGGTGACACAATCCAGGATGGTACCTCTGGGAGGGTGACCCACTCCAGGATGGTACCTCTGGGAGGGTGACACACCCCAGGATGGTATCTCTGGGGGTGACACCTTCCAGGATGGTACCTCTGGGAGGGTGACACACTCGAGGATGGTGCCTCTGGGGAGGGTGACACACTCCAGGATGGTACCTCTGGGGAGGTTGACACAATCCAGGATGGTGCCTCTGGGGAGGGTGACACACTCCAGGATGGTGCCTCTGGGGAGGGTGACACACTCCAGTGTGGTACCTCTGGGGAGGGTGACACACTCCAGGATGGTGCCTCTGGGGAGGGTGACACACTGCAGGATGGTACCTATGGGGAGGGTGACACACTCCAGGATGGTACCTCCGGGAGGGTGACACACTCCAGGATGGTACCCCTGGGGAGGTTGACACACTCCAGGATGGTACCTCTGGGAGGGTGACACACTCCAGGATGGTTCCTCTGAGGAGGGTGACACAGTCTAGGATGGTTCCTCTATAGGAGGGTGACACACTGCAGGATGGTACCTCTGGGGAGGGTGAGACACTCCAGGATGGTGCCTCTGGGAGGGTGAAACACTCCAGGATGGTACCTCTGGGAAGGGTGATATACTCTAGGGTGGTACCTCTGGGGAGGGTGACACACTCCAGGATGGTACCTCTGGGAGGGTGACACACTCCAGGATGGTACCTCTGGGGAGGGTGACACACTCCAGGATGGTGCCTCTGGGGAGGGTGACACACTCCAGGAAGGTTGCTCTGGGAGGGTGACACACTCCAGGATGGTGCCTCTGGGGAGGGTGACACACTCCAGGATGGTACCTCTGGGGGTGACACAATCCAGGATGGTACCTCTGGGGAGGGTGACACACTGCAGGATGGTACCTCTGGGGAGGGTGACACAATCCAGGATGGTGCATCTGGGGAGGGTGACACACTCCAGTATAGTAGCTCTGGGAGGGTGACATACTCCAGGATGGTAGCTCTGGGAGGGTGACATACTCCAGGATGGAACCTCTGGGGTTGACACAGTCCTGGCTGGTACCTCTGGGGAGGGTGACATACTGCAGGATTGTACCTCTGGGGAGGGTGACACAGTCCAGGATGGTGCCTCTGGGGAGGGTGACACACTGCAGGATGGTACCTCTGGGGAGGGTAACACACTCCTGTATGGTACCTCTGGGAGGGTGACACAGTCCAGGATGGTACCTCTGGGAGGGTGACACAATCCAGGATGGTGCCTCTGGGGAGGGTGACACACTGCAGGATGGTACCTCTGGGGAGGGTGACACACTCCTGGATGGTACCTCTGGGAGGGTGACACACTCCAGAATGGTACCTCTGGGAGGGTGACACACTCCAGGATGGTACCTCTGGGGAGGTTGACAAAATCCAGTATGGTGCCTCTGGGGAGGGTGACACACTGCAGGATGGTACCTCTGGGGAGGGTGACACACTGCAGGATGGTACCTCCGGGAGGGTGACGCACTCCAGGATGGTTCCTCTGGGGAGGGTGACACACTCCAAGATGGTACCTCTGGGAAGGGTGACACACTCCAGGGTGGTACCTCTGGGGAGGGTGACACACTGCAGGATTGTGCCTCTGGGGAGGGTGAAACACTCCAGGATGGTACCTCTGGGAAGGGTGACACACTCCAGGGTGGTACCTCTGGGGAGGGTGACACACTCCAGGATTGTACCTCTGGGAGGGTGACACACTCCAGGATGGTACCTCTGGGGAGGGTGACACACTCCAGGATGGTACCTCTGGGGAGGGTGACACACTCCAGGATGGTGCCTCTGGGGAGGGTGACACATTCCAGGATGATACCTCTGGGGAGGGTGACACAATCCAGGATGGTACCTCTGGGGAGGGTGACACAATCCAGGATGGTACCTCAGGGGAGGGTGACACACTCCAGGGTGGTACCTCAGGGGAGGGTGACACACTCCAGGATGGTACCTCTGGGGCGGGTGACACACTCCGGGATGGTACCTCTGGGAGGGTGACACACTCCAGGATGGTACCTCTGGGGAGGTTGACACACTCCAGGATGGTACCTCTGGGAGGGTGACACACTCCAGGATGGTACCTCTGGGAGGGTGACGCACTCCAGGATGGTTCCTCTGGGGAGGGTGACACACTCCAAGATGGTACCTCTGGGAAGGGTGACACACTCCAGGGTGGTACCTCTGGGGAGGGTGACACACTGCAGGATTGTGCCTCTGGGGAGGGTGAAACACTCCAGGATGGTACCTCTGGGAAGTGTGACACACTCCAGGGTGATACCTCTGGGGAGGGTGACACACTCCCGGATTGTGCCTCTGGGAGGGTGACACACTCCAGGATGGTACCTCTGGGGAGGGTGACACACTCCAGGATGGTACCTCTGGGGAGGGTGACACACTCCAGGATGGTGCCTCTGGGGAGGGTGACACATTCCAGGATGATACCTCTGGGGAGGGTGACACAATCCAGGATGGTACCTCTGGGGAGGGTGACACAATCCAGGATGGTACCTCAGGGGAGGGTGACACACTCCAGGGTGGTACCTCAGGGGAGGGTGACACACTCCAGGATGGTACCTCTGGGGCGGGTGACACACTCCGGGATGGTACCTCTGGGAGGGTGACACAGTCCAGGATGGTACCTCTGGGAGGGTGACTCACTCCAGGACGGTACCTCTGGGTAGGGTGACACACTCCAGGATGGTTCCTCTTCGAGGGTGACACACTCCAGGATGGTGCCTCTGGGGAGGGTGACACACTGCAGGATGGTACCTCTGCGGGTGACACAATCCAGGATGGTACCTCTGGGAGGATGACACACCCCAGGATGGTACCTCTGGGGGTGACACAATCCACGATGGTGCCTCTGGGAGGGTGACACACTCCAGGATGGTACCTCTGGGAGGGTGACACACTCCAGGATGGTACCTCTGAGGTGGGTGACACACTCCAGGATGGTACCTCTGAGGTGGGTGACACACTCCAGGATGGTGCCTCTGGGGAGGGTGACACACTGCAGGATGGTACCTCTGGGGAGGGTGACACACCCCAGTATGGTGCCTCTGGGAGGGTGACACAATCCAATATGGTACCTCTGGGAGGGTGACACACCCCAGGATTGTACCTCTGGGGGTGACACAATCCAGGATGGTGCCTCTGGGAAGGGTGACACACTCCAGGATGGTGCCTCTGGGGAGGGTGACACACTCCAGGATGGTGCATCTGGGGAGGGTGACACACTCCAGGATGGTACCTCTGGGGGTGACACAATCCAGGATGGTACCTCTGGGGGTGACACAATTCAGGATGGTACCTCTGGGAGGGTGACCCACTCCAGGATGGTACCTCTGGGAGGGTGACACACCCCAGGATGGTATCTCTGGGGGTGACACAATCCAGGATGGTACCTCTGGGAGGGTGACACACTCGAGGATGGTGCCTCTGGGGAGGGTGACACACTGCAGGTTGGTACCTCTAGGAGGGTGAAACAGTCCGGGATGGTACCTCTCGGAGGGTGACACACTCCAGGATGGTACCTCTGGGAGGGTGACACACTCCAGGATGGTACCTCTGGGAGGGTTACACACTCCAGGATGGTACCGCTGGGAGGGTGACACACTCCAGGATGGTACCTCTGGGAGGGTGACACACTCCAGGATGGTACCTCTGGGGGTGACACACTCCAGGATGGTACCTCTGGGAGGGTGACACACTCCAGGATGGTACCTCTGGGAGGGTGACACACTCCAGGATGGTGCCTCTGGGGAGGGTGACACACTGCAGGATGGTACCTCTGGGGAGGGTGACACACTCCAGGATGGTGCCTCTGGGGAGGGTGACACACTCAAGGGTGGTACCTCTGGGGAGGGTGACACACTCCAAGATGGTACCTCTGGGAAGGGTGACACACTCCAGGGTGGTACCTCTGGGGAGGGTGACACACTCCAGGATGGTACCTCTGAGGTGGGTGACACACTCCAGGATGGTGCCTCTGGGGAGGGTGACACACTGCAGGATGGTACCTCTGGGGAGGGTGACACAATCCAGGATGGTACCTCAGGGGAGGGTGACACACTCCAGGGTGGTACCTCAGGGGAGGGTGACACACTCCAGGATGGTACCTCTGGGGCGGGTGACACACTCCGGGATGGTACCTCTGGGAGGGTGACACACTCCAGGATGGTACCTCTGGGGAGGTTGACACACTCCAGGATGGTACCTCTGGGAGGGTGACACACTCCAGGATGGTACCTCTGGGAGGGTGACGCACTCCAGGATGGTTCCTCTGGGGAGGGTGACACACTCCAAGATGGTACCTCTGGGAAGGGTGACACACTCCAGGGTGGTACCTCTGGGGAGGGTGACACACTGCAGGATTGTGCCTCTGGGGAGGGTGAAACACTCCAGGATGGTACCTCTGGGAAGTGTGACACACTCCAGGATGGTACCTCTGGGGAGGGTGACACACTCCAGGATTGTGCCTCTGGGAGGGTGACACACTCCAGGATGGTAGCTCTGGGGAGGGTGACACACTCCAGGATGGTACCTCTGGGGAGGGTGACACACTCCAGGATGGTGCCTCTGGGGAGGGTGCCACATTCCAGGATGATACCTCTGGGGAGGGTGACACAATCCAGGATGGTACCTCTGGGGAGGGTGACACAATCCAGGATGGTACCTCAGGGGAGGGTGACACACTCCAGGGTGGTACCTCAGGGGAGGGTGACACACTCCAGGATGGTACCTCTGGGGCGGGTGACACACTCCGGGATGGTACCTCTGGGAGGGTGACACAGTCCAGGATGGTACCTCTGGGAGGGTGACTCACTCCAGGACGGTACCTCTGGGTAGGGTGACACACTCCAGGATGGTTCCTCTTCGAGGGTGACACACTCCAGGATGGTGCCTCTGGGGAGGGTGACACACTGCAGGATGGTACCTCTGCGGGTGACACAATCCAGGATGGTACCTCTGGGAGGATGACACACCCCAGGATGGTACCTCTGGGGGTGACACAATCCACGATGGTGCCTCTGGGAGGGTGACACACTCCAGGATGGTACCTCTGGGAGGGTGACACACTCCAGGATGGTACCTCGTAGGTGGGTGACACACTCCAGGATGGTGCCTCTGGGGAGGGTGACACACTGCAGGATGGTACCTCTGGGGAGGGTGACACACCCCAGTATGGTGCCTCTGGGAGGGTGACACAATCCAATATGGTACCTCTGGGAGGGTGACACACCCCAGGATTGTACCTCTGGGGGTGACACAATCCAGGATGGTGCCTCTGGGAAGGGTGACACACTCCAGGATGGTGCCTCTGGGGAGGGTGACACACTCCAGGATGGTGCATCTGGGGAGGGTGACACACTCCAGGATGGTACCTCTGGGGGTGACACAATCCAGGATGGTACCTCTGGGGGTGACACAATTCAGGATGGTACCTCTGGGAGGGTGACCCACTCCAGGATGGTACCTCTGGGAGGGTGACACACCCCAGGATGGTATCTCTGGGGGTGACACAATCCAGGATGGTACCTCTGGGAGGGTGACACACTCGAGGATGGTGCCTCTGGGGAGGGTGACACACTGCAGGTTGGTACCTCTAGGAGGGTGAAACAGTCCGGGATGGTACCTCTCGGAGGGTGACACACTCCAGGATGGTACCTCTGGGAGGGTGACACACTCCAGGATGGTACCTTTGGGAGGGTTACACACTCCAGGATGGTACCGCTGGGAGGGTGACACACTCCAGGATGGTACCTCTGGGAGGGTGACACACTCCAGGATGGTACCTCTGGGGGTGACACACTCCAGGATGGTACCTCTGGGAGGGTGACACACTCCAGGATGGTACCTCTGGGAGGGTGACACACTCCAGGATGGTGCCTCTGGGGAGGGTGACACACTGCAGGATGGTACCTCTGGGGAGGGTGACACACTCCAGGATGGTGCCTCTGGGGAGGGTGACACACTCAAGGGTGGTACCTCTGGGGAGGGTGACACACTCCAGGGTGGTACCTCTGGGGAGGGTGACACACTCCAGGATGGTACCTCTGGGGGTGACACAATTCAGGATGGTACCTCTGGGAGGGTGACCATCTCCAGGATGGTACCTCTGGGAGGGTGACACACCCCAGGATGGTATCTCTGGGGGTGACACAAACCAGGATGGTACCTCTGGGAGGGTGACACACTCGAGGATGGTGCCTCTGGGGAGGGTGACACACTGCAGGATGGTACCTCTAGGAGGGTGAAACAGTCCGGGATGGTACCTCTCGGAGGGTGACACACTCCAGGATGGTACCTCTGGGAGGGTGACACACTCCAGGATGGTACCTCTGGGAGGGTTACACACTCCAGGATGGTACCGCTGGGAGGGTGACACACTCCAGGATGGTACCCTCGGGAGGGTGACACACTCCAGGATGGTACCTCTGGGGGTGACACACTCCAGGATGGTACATCTGGGAGGGTGACACACTCCAGGATGGTACCTCTGGGGAGGGTGACACACTGCAGGATGGTACCTCTGGGGAGGGTGACACACTCCAGGATGGTGCCTCTGGGGAGGGTGACACACTCAAGGGTGGTACCTCTGGGGAGGGTGACACACTCCAGGGTGGTACCTCTGGGGAGGGTGACACACTCCAGGATGGTACCTCTGGGAGCTTGACACACTCCAGGATGGTACCTCTGGGGAGGGTGACACACTCCAGGATGGTGCCTCTGGGGAGGGTGACACACTCCAGGGTGGTACCTCTGGGAGGGTGACACACCACAGGATGGTACCTCTGGGGTGACACAATCCAGGATGGTTCCTCTGGTGAGGGTGACACACTCCAGGATGGTACCTCTGGGAGGGTGACACACCCCAGAATGGTACCTCTGGGGGTGACACACCCCAGGATGGTGCCTCTGGGGAGGGTGACACACTCGAGGGTGGTACCTCTGGTGAGGGTGACACACTCCAGGGTGGTACCTCTGGGGAGGGTGACACACTCCAGGATGGTACCTCTGGGAGCTTGACACACTCCAGGATGGTACCTCTGGGGAGGGTGACACACTCCTGGATGGTACCTCTGGGAGGGTGACACACTCCAGGATGGTACCTCTGGGAGGGTGACACACTCCAGGATGGTAACTCTGGGGAGGTTGACACAATCCAGGATGGTGCTTCTGGGGAGGGTGACACACTCCAGGATGGTGCCTCTGGGGAGGGTGACACACTCTAGTATGGTACCTCTGGGGAGGGTGACACACTCCAGGGTGGTACCTCTGGGGAGGGTGACACACTCCAGGATGGTACCTCTGGGAGCTTGACACACTCCAGGATGGTACCTCTGGGGAGGGTGACACACTCCTGGATGGTACCTCTGGGAGGGTGACACACTCCAGGATGGTACCTCTGGGAAGGTTGACACAATCCAGGATGGTGCCTCTGGGGAGGGTGACACACTCTAGGATGGTGCCTCTGGGGAGGGTGACACACTCTAGTATGGTACCTCTGGGGAGGGTGACACGCTGCAGGATGGTACCTCTGGGGAGGGTGACACACTCCAGGATGGTACCTCCGGGAGGGTGACACACTTCAGTATGGTACCTCTGGGGAGGTTGACACACTCCAGAATGGTACCTCTGGGAGGGTGACACACTCCAGGATGGTTCCTCTGGGGAGGGTGACACACTCCAGGATGGCTCCTCTGGGGAAGGTGACACACTGCAGGATGGTACCTCTGGGGAGGGTGACACACTCCATGGTGCCTCTGGGGAGGGTGAAACACTCCAGGATGGTACCTCTGGGAAGGGTGACACACTCCAGGGTGGTACCTCTGGGGAGGGTGACACACTCCAGGATGGTACCTCTGGGAGGGTGACACACTCCAGGATGGTACCTCTGGGGAGGGTGACACACTCCAGGATGGTACCTCTGGGGAGGGTGACACACTCCAGGATGGTGCCTCTGGGGAGGGTGACACACTCCAGGATGATACCTCTGGGGAGGGTGACACAATCCAGGATGGTACCTCTGGGGATGATGACACACTCCAGGATGGTACCTCAGGGGAGGGTGACACACTCCAGGATGGTACCTCTGGGGGTGACACAATTCAGGATGGTACCTCTGGGAGGGTGACCCACTCCCGGATGGTACCTCTGGGAGGGTGACACACCCCAGGATGGTATCTCTGGGGGTGACACAACCCAGGATGGTACCTCTGGGAGGGTGACACACTCGAGGATGGTGCCTCTGGGGAGGGTGACACACTGCAGGATGGTACCTCTAGGAGGGTGAAACAGTCCGGGATGGTACCTGTCGGAGGGTGACACACTCCAGGATGGTACCTCTGGGAGGGTGACACACTCCAGGATGGTACCTCTGGGAGGGTTACACACTCCAGGATGGTACCGCTGGGAGGGTGACACACTCCAGGATGGTACCCTCGGGAGGGTGACACACTCCAGGATGGTACCTCTGGGGGTGACACACTCCAGGATGGTACGTCTGGGAGGGTGACACACTCCAGGATGGTACCTCTGGGAGGGTGACACACTCCAGGATGGTGCCTCTGGGGAGGGTGACACACTGCAGGATGGTACCTCTGGGGAGGGTGACACACTCCAGGATGGTGCCTCTGGGGAGGGTGACACACTCAAGGGTGGTACCTCTGGGGAGGGTGACACACTCCAGGGTGGTACCTCTGGGGAGGGTGACACACTCCAGGATGGTACCTCTGGGAGCTTGACACACTCCAGGATGGTACCTCTGGGGAGGGTGACACACTCCAGGATGGTGCCTCTGGCGAGGGTGACACACTCCAGGGTGGTACCTCTGGGAGGGTGACACACCCCAGGATGGTACCTCTGGGGGTGACACAATCCAGGATGGTTCCTCTGGTGAGGGTGACACACTCCAGGATGGTACCTCTGGGAGGGTGACACACCCCAGGATGGTACCTCTGGGGGTGACACACCCCAGGATGGTACCTCTCCCAGATTACTGCTTTGTTAAAATCCCGGTCACCCCACACGAGCCATGTTCAGATACAAGACACTGGCTGTCCGAGCAGAGTCTGCCAATGATGAAGGGGCCGCCGAGCGGCCAGGCTATGAATGGTACTATACACCCTCTCTCACAGCTAGTTTCCATCCAGAGGGCCCGATCATCCGGCTCGAGAGAGGCCCGATTCTTCAAGGCTGATATGTGCCTGAAACACTGTGGGAGGGCTAGGTGTTCACTTTTGTGTACGTTTACACTTAATATGGAATTCACAAAACTACATTTGTGTTTATGAGTGTGGAAACTCAACAGTTGGAGTAGAAAACGACCTACATAAAAAGATGATCATGTATCTGTTTATATGTAGTTTTCCCACCTGGCTGCATAGGGTATCCTTCTGCTTCCTGTGATGTCAGACGCCAGGAGTTATCGGTCGCCTTCGTGCATCAAGCCTTCATCATTCTTAATTGGTCTTTTTCCTATTTGGAAGTGTTTTATCCTGACATTTTGGAAACGTTGGAGTTATCTCTCGCCTCAAGACACTGTATTTGGGACATTTCGCTCTATCTCAACGATCACGAAGTGATTATCCGCAAAAGCTGAGATGAAAAAATGAGGAGGTCATAGATTTGTTAATCTCATAATTTTGAAGATTTTAATATCAATTCGATTGGCACTTAGCGTCTGTGAATCCAGAGGGCACTACTAATAAAACTAAGTAATCTGTGGCTACTCCTAAAGAAGGCGTCAGTACGCCGAAACGCGCGTCGACAAGTATTTTGCCACTATTTTTGATGCTCTAGTTTTTACCTGTATTTTAAATTGTTTTTTTTATTACTTTACAATGAAATGTTAGCATTTCCTTTTGTCTGAAATATACTGTGTTTCCACACTGTCTTTAATTGAATTGTATTTCTTTACGAATTATTAAAATGATGCTATTGAAGACACAATTTTCTTTGGTTTGTTAATTTTCCCATATACCATTGTGTGGACAACTATATGTAATTGCCTAGGTATTGCTTTTCTTCGCTTAGCCTCTGCTCTCGTAAACTTACAATTAAATCTGACTGAATTTCAAAACAAGGGTAAACTTGCGCAAAAGTGTAAGTTTACTTAAGTG